>NC_142310.1:12210714-12512500 GCF_054855325.1 Carica papaya
TTCATACCATCCTTAAACCGACGGACAAAAAAAGGTGGTTAATGGATATGTTGAACAATACCTTCGTTGTTTGGCTCATCAATAGCCTTGCAAGTGGAACTCCCTTCTTCCATGGGGCGAATTCTTGTGTAACATTACTTTCCACTCGTCTATTGGAATGACCATTCCAAGCTTTTATGACTGACCTTTGCCCACCATTCCTCACTATCAAACAAGTACGGCCACGAGGAATGAGGATGACCAATAGCTCAATGACCAAAACAAATTGCTCACACAATTTAAAGCCAACTTAGATGCTGCCACCAACCACATGCAACAAGTGACTAATGCCAAAAGGTGCCATTTGGAATTCCAAGTGGGAGAGTGGGTTTTTCTCAAGTTTTAACCATACCGCCAGCATATAGCCTTTCGAAGAGCTATCTAAAAACTCTCATGTAAATTTTATGGTCCCTACTAAATAGAACAAAAGTTGGGACCCATGGCATATAAGCTCAAGCTACTTGCCGGATCCAAAATTCATCTTTTGTTCCATGTCTCACTACACAAGAAGAAAATTGGAGAATCAGTCCTTCAAATTAAAGATTTAGCCCCCACCACAAAAAAAAAAAAAAAGAGATTTTGTGCTACAAACTTGTAACAATTCTTGACACACATTGGATTAAGAAAGGCTCAAAGTTTGTAGAAGAGAGCTTGGTTAAATGGTAGTAGTTACCACCTAAATATACAACATGAAAAAATGCTCAAGAGCTCATGGATATATTCCTCAACCTAAATCTTAAGGACAAGGTTCTTTCCAACGAGGGGACGATAATAAGCCCAAAAATGATAGAAATGAGAAGCCTAAAAGGACCAACAGGAGGCCCATCCTAAACCCAAAATATCTGCACTAAACAACAAAAAGAAGCATAAGCAGAACATGGTAAAAAAATTGATCAGCACCACCGAACATGCCACCACTAGAACCGGTCAATCATCTTTAGTTTTTATCTTCCATCATCTTATATTGCTAATTTTTGGGTTTTTTAGTCTTATCTCAATTAGTAGAAGTAGGAAAATTGGTTCATTTCATTGTGTATTAAAGCATTGTGTTGTTGAATGAAGGCAATGAATTTTAATAGCAACCTTCTGGTTTAATTCCCACCAAAAGCAAAATAAATTTTTTACCTCTTTGACTGGGACATATCATAATGAATAATATCTTTTTATTTATGGTTTTTTGTAAATCAGATGTGTTCTCAATTACATCTTATTACATTAACTCTCAGAGACAAAGTTAAAGATTAACATAGATGGATAGTTTGAAAAAAAAAAGGTGAGATTAGAATGGGTGTAATTGCTCCTAATATTTTCGGGTCATATTTGTTTCTATGATCAAATAAAAGGGAATAAATAACAACTCAATTTCCGTTGTTGAAATGTTAGCATTGTGGTTCCAATCACAATGATCGTATGGAATTTGGCTTAGTTTAAATCAATGTAAAAGAGTTAAAAAGAAATTTTTATTTTATTCCATTTAGTTTTGCAACTAGATTTACCAATCTTATTGATAATAAGGAGTTTGGTTGATGCTCCATCTCTTTTACCAAAAAAGTTATTTATGTTGTTTTATGTTTGTCTTATTTTTATTTGATTTATCTTTATTATTATTATTTTTTAAAAATTTGTCTTATAAACTAGAAATTAAATGGAAATTGAACCATATACCAACTGAAGATAAAATCATATTATATCTAAACATGCTTAGCATAAGAAAAAATTGTATGATATTTGGATCCAAGGTAACACAGTTTTTCCTCCTATGGATAGTCCAAAAACAGATTAATTAATTTGAATTTTGAAGTGATATTATCTTTTAGGAAGGAAAGGGGAAAGATGATGGTAAAAAGAGAAAACTAATGATCCAAATCTCTCCTCGGGAGGTATCTTCATGTAAATGTCACAAATACTTTTCCTTTCTATGCAGTCATTTATGACTTCAACAGGGAAAAAAATGATACCACCTGTTTTAAAAACTTGAGTACATGCAAAACTTGTGAGATTATAATCATTTAAAGCATGGAGAAGCAGTACACCAGATGTTTGCAGTGTCAACTACTAGTATAGTATATATAAATAGATACATGTATGGTACTAGCCAGCAGTTTTCCGAAAGTACATATACACTATTTGCTATTATATCAGTTGAAACAAAAACTCAAAGATCTTCCTCTCGACGTTATCCATTAGCTCTAGTTAAAACATCTCAAACGCAATTTGTCTTCTGCACTTTAGTTAAAACATCTCGAACTCAATTTGCTCTTCTACACGCAGCAATTCATCGCATTTGTAGCTCTCCTTTTTGTGCACTGTCGTACCTGCTCCAGTTCCTGTGTCACAGAACCTAGGCAGCTCCGGTGGTGTCGCACACCGTATCAAAGCCCAATTAAGTCCTTCAAAGAAAGGGTGTTGTTTGATTTCTGCTGCTCCTTTGACAGATCCAAGTCGATTCTCAGGTTCCTTTACCAGCAAATCTCTGATCAAATCCCGGGCATGAAAACTAACTACGGGGGTACTAGGGAACCTGAGGCTCTGAGACACCACATTGGATAGCGTTTCATCATTTCCAGAGCCCTTGAAGGGCGTTTTACCATACAAGAGCTCAAACAGGAAGATTCCAAACATCCACCAATCAACAGCATTCCCATGTCCTTCACCTTTGATGATCTCTGGGGCCAAGTATTCATGTGTCCCAACAAATGAGTTTGATCTGGCACTGGTTGGCTCCACTACAACCTGAGGTAACGGACTTACTTGAGCACCCGCATCAACTTTTACTCTTCGGGGTTTTGCAGAAACTGATCGGAGTCTTGGAGTGAAACATGGAACTTGAAAGGATGGATGAAGGCAGAAAGGGTCAATACAACCATCCCCAGTGCAAGGGCTCGAAATCTTTTTTGCAGGTTCTTGGGTAGGTGGAGATGACTTAAGCAGTATTGGATTCACCACACATCTGAGAGACAAATCAAAATCTGAGAGCATTATGTGACCATTTTCTCGAACAAGGATATTTTCTGGTTTCAAATCTCGATATACAACACCAAGCATGTGAAGGTACTCCAATGCGAGAAGAACTTCAGCAACATAAAATCTGCAAATTGAATTAGAATGACTCTTTCCAGTGAGGAGCAAAGGACTAGAAAAGGTGATTTATTCCAATAATAAGCAAAGAAGCCTTTGTCAACTACAGCTTTGAATAACAGAAGACAGATGTGTTCTACAACCAGTAAGCAGGAGAATGAAAGAGATGCCACAAACAGATAATAAAATACAACAATGGAAGTGGAAAAAACAATCATACCATCAAAACATAAATAATAAAATTCATAAAGAAAATCCAAACATCAATAAAAGATCAATACCTGGCTGCATGTTCTGAGAAACTCCTGCATGGTTGTTTCTGCCGCAGCACATGTAAATCACCACCTGGACAGTACTCCATAACCAAGCAAGACAGCTTCTCTGTTGCAAAATGAGCATAAAGTGTAGGAAGAAATGGATGATCTAGCATTTGCAGAATCTCTCTTTCAGTTTCGGCCCTTGCCATTTTTTTCCTACTCATCAAAAATTCAGTGTCCATCACTTTCAAAGCAAATAAGCAATTTGTACCCATGAGCTCAGCAAGATATACAGTCCCAATATCCCCACAACCAAGTTTTCTCAGCAGCTTGAACTGCCTCAAGCCCAGGCTGCCATACTGCTTCTGAACAAGGTGAATTGCTTCCCACCTTGCATCTTTTGACATATGAGGCCTACTGCCAATACGATTAGACCCACTTAGACTGCTTTCCTCACTAATGCTTGTTGTGCTGCTATAATCACCGATGCTACTTTTTGAACTCTGGGAGAATTCTCCCTTTTCTCTGAACCTTGATCTTTCATCAGCTTTTGCTACTGTGAGTTTGATTGGGTTACCACAGTTCAAACTAATCTCTGGTTTGCTTCCACATGTGTCCACAGTGTTTGAATTGACTTCTATACTATTATTTTTGCTGCTGGATGCTGGGGAGGCTTTCAGATTTTCTTCACTTTCATCCTTAGCTGTATGGTTGGTTGACCTGCAGTCTGAGTAACTTGTGCTCAGACCCAAATCATTACTGACATTTCCATTGAAAGGATGGCTGCTGCTGCAAAAAGTTGAACCCTGCTTCACTTTTCTCTTGATGAAGCTTTTGTTCCTGAAGACTGGTTTTAGTAACCGCGGAGTGTTGCTAACAGAATTGTTTACCTTACTATACACAATAGGACTATTCAGAAGAGCTCCACTATGGAGCTTGTCTTTTTGATCTCCATCTGGAATTGAAGGTTTGGCTGGAACATCGGTCCAGGCAGGAGATATCACTTCTAACTCCTGTACTTTCTCACCATTGCAGATAGGAGGAGCATCATGTCTCAAATTTTTCGTGCTAAACCCTGCATTTGATACTTTACTTCCAGATACTGTTTCCAAAGGCACAATCTGATCCAATGAAGGTAATTTGGTCATGACTGCCTTTAATTTTGTCGCACTATCAGATGGAGAAGAAGAATGAGTACTTTGATTAGGAAACTCTGCAAAAGGCACTTGCAGAGATTCTATCATATCTTCAGAAGAATAAGATGTGACCTTTTCTGGTATAAGGGAGATTTTAACCAAATTTCCTTTACTTTCATTCAAACGAAGGCCAGATCCATTAGCCTCAACTACTACTGTCCTATATAATCTTTTGATAGCTCCTGCTTCAGAGACTCCTAAAGAACCTGATGGCTTTAATAGTTTCTTCTTCATGGCAGCCATCTCTGATGCTTGAGAGATGCATAGTCCCCTGAGTGCCTGTTTTAGACTCACATGCTCTGAGATTCCAATTCCTGATGCTTGAGATGAGCCAGGTCTAACAGGTCTTTTCATGGCACTTTTTCTTAAACCATCTCTGCTAGCTGAGGTTCTGATATCAATTGCCTCAAAGAGACGGTTGATATTATCCTCTATGGAATACTTATTTCCTGAATTTGGCATAATATGCTTTCCATTTCTCCCACCCATACTCAATTCATTTTCCAACCCTTCAATTGATTCAACAATCTCAGAAGTGCTGGGAAGAGTATCCATCTCCCCCAAATTCATTCCAACACTAACAAATCTAGATATTAATTCACAAAGTTATACTAACCCATTTCTGATAACATAGTTCGAAGGTAGAAAAGCACTGAGTAGAGATAGAATGTCACATATCCCTCAAAGTTGTCCTCGACCATAATGATTGCAGAATTGAATGGCAAGAAAAACAAAGAGAGGCCTTTAAAAAACTCGGGATGAAGCACCCCAATCCTGACATTATCGAGGAATTTAAGGTAAGTACAATAAAAAATTTTATGCTGAGAGCATAAAAGAGACCCTAATACTGTGAAGGCAACAGTTGCATAGGAGTTAATTTCAGGAACCCTTACATATATAAGTAAGACATTAAACTTCATCTTAATCACTCTTCAACTAATCAAATTCTGGTTGAGAAAGCTGAAATGAGGAAGCTGACTCAACTAAAAAGAGTCATATACAGATGCACTAACTATCTCCTACTTCATACCAAGAATTCAGTTCGGGAAAGATGCACAGATGAAGACTTTAGCTTTCATACACACTATCATGCATTTAAGAAGCAAGGTCAAAATAGGACCTAACATTTGCAACCACCCTGTTCAAAACTTAGTTGGACCTTTAACGCCTCAAAACAAAGAGAAGAACCCCGCACTAGCTAGAAAATTTCCAGCATACCTAAGAACTTTAATTATGCTTTCAAGTTTAGAACCCCTTTCCATTTTGCACTTATGAAAACTGCTGCCATGGAAGCTCACTTTTCTTTGAAGAAAAAAAAGTCCTGAAAATCTGCTAAAATATTATATATTCCTTACAAATATTAATTAAATTCTTGTCCTAAATCTTAAATTCCTCATCATAGAAAGCTATTGACAGTTACAAAAATGATCAGAGATGTCAAATACTAGAAGGAGATAGTCTCATTTTATTTTCATCCTAAGTGCAACAATTACTGAACTTGATACATAAACTTGAGAAAAGCAAGTGAAAAAGGAAAAGGAAATCAAATGATAGAAGTACAAGCTTAAATTTATAAAAGGAAACGAATATAAGAAAAAAAAAAGCCAAATCAGAATCATAAAAACCTTTCTTCAATTCCTTTTACTTCAAACATGTATATTAGTCCTTCCTTACATAAATCAGAACCCACAAACCGAATAAAACCGAAAATCCTAAAAAAGAAAACTGAGAGAAAGAAGCCATAAACGTGTAAATAGAACATAATATATATATATATATATATAAAGAAAAGCAAAAACAGAAATACCTGATTGCAGTAACAGACAAGGAGATCAAAATAGGAAAGAAAGATGCTTTCAGAATACGCTCAACTAGAGTTGATTGGAAGACCCGGACAATTTTGATTCCGAAGGGAGAAGAAAAACTAGGGTGGAAGTGCAAAGAGAAAGAGAAGGAAAGGGAGATTCTGCTTTTGGAGGGTTAGGGCACGAGAGACAGTGGCTGCGAAGTGAATGGGGAAAGAGAAAAAGATAGGTGGAAATACAAATCACGGGAAGTTCACTGTTTCCTTTTCTTTCTAAAATGGCGGAAACAAATAACAGATACTCACCCCTCTCTTCCACAAACTATATATATGTGTATATATGTACATACCCTTTATATATACACCACACAGACAGATTCTTTCTTCCATTATATTACATGTGCAAATTCCAAAATTTCACCTTTGTTTGAGGATGTGAGTTAATTTAAACAGTTATTTTTAAAAAATTATTGAAACATTAATTTTAAAACTTAAATACCAAGTTTCTGGAAATAATAAGAATGTTTACTATTGTGCAAATTTCAATTTTATCAGCAAGCTTCATTTATTATTCTCTCCTAAGTTAAGTTTTTGCAAAGAGTGCTAACAATATGATCATTTGGTATTTAAAATTTTTTAATTCTATTTTAAAAATTACAAATTTAATATTTTTTAATGTATTATAAATGATAGTATGTTAATAATATTTAATTTATTAATATATTAATAAAATTATAGTGATCAAATTAAATTAAATTCCAACAAATTTATTACGTATTAAAAAAAAATTCACAATATTTTAACTTTTTCAATTAGAATAATTACATCAATCAAAATTTTGAATTAATATATATTTTTTTTTAACCCAAAAACTCACTGTCTAGAATATCTTTAAGAGGAAAACTCAAGAGTGTTGTTTAGTTTCTCCTTTTCCTTTTTGTCATTATATATTTTGGCTAATAGATGAAATTTTCTCAGAAAAATTTCAACTCTTGGTCCACCCTCAATTAAAGTCAAGTCTTCACTTGTTTCATATAATTAAAGAAGAAAGGTTTATAACAAATAGAGAAATTTCCTTTTCCGAAATGTACAGAATAAATTAAAAAGAAAACTAACAACATAATGTTATTTATTAAAATTTAAAAAGTAAAAAACGTCTGATATATTAGATGAAATTTTTTCAATTTTCTATATGTAACATCTAATTATTTTTATTATTTTTATTATTTCTATATAAATATAAATATGTATTAATTTAATTTAATTTAATGGCAGGGATCTGCCGAAGCACGGCGGAGCTGCCGTGTCGGATTTTCGAAATTGACCGAGTAGGCCCTGAGTCTGATTTTTGAGTTTATTTGGGACACTTGTAGGTATCATAAACGCGTTTCAGTTCCCGATGAAAAATTTAAGGAACTCAGGGATCGTCCGTAGGCGTAGTAACCATCTAGTTTTCAGCGTCAAATCAAGTAAGGACCCCTCACCTTATTTCCTATCATGAAATTAAAGTTTGAATAAATGATAATACTGTATTTTGTACAAATTAAATAGATATGCATAATTAATTAAGGTTGCTAATGGAGCCCAAACCGGACATTATTCTCTGTCGATTCCTGCTTGATTTATTTTACAGTTTAAATGCATTATGATATCTGGTTTATCTATTCTATAGTTTTAAATGTACGTCTTACTGTCTTACTTGACCACTGTGTGATTTTGAAATTTAAGATATGATTGTATTACTGGGTGCATGTTTATTATTTATATGATTATGTTTAACCTGGTAACAGAGACTAAAGGAAAATAGATGAGGTGACAAGCTCACTAGATATCTTGGGAGATGGTGGACAGATCGGGTTCATAGGGAACCCTACCGTGAGCGTTGTCTCATATCAGACGGTGTATGGAGATTTGGTCATTTGGCGCTCATACCGGACATGGTATGGGGACGGCCCGCTTCACCCTCATACTGGACAGGGTATTGAGGTTTAATGCCTTGGTACTCATACCGGACGGGGTATGAGGACGGCTCGATAATTAAGATTGTTAAGAAAAATGGTTTATGTGTAGCGGAGACACCCCTATGGATCTCCATGGATATTAGTAGGCTGGTGAAAACGAGAAACGATAATAATAAGTTATTGTTAATAAATACGGATTTATGATATATTTTATGTTACTGATTATGCATAAAATTATGATCTCTATGATGTTATTGTCTTTATAGGTTATTTTCACATGTTCTCCAATGGTAAGAAAAAAGGTAAATAGTTTTATTTTAAATAAATGTATTGGTTTAAATCTACTGCTCCATTGGTTGTTTTGATTTTCTACCAGCATTTCCTTCTGTAGCGGTAATATAGTGTGATATCTTTATTGGGATAGTGTAGCTCATTCCTTATTTAACTATTTCAGATCAAGAGGACCTGGTTCCCGAACCCGATCCACAAGAAGACTGCAAGTAGATGCTAGATACTTTATAGTTTCTTTTATTTTTCTCATTTCTCGTATTTTTTTCGGAGAACTTATTATGTGACATTGTTTAGTTCTTTTAAGTTATTGTGTAAGGGATGTTAAGCTTAATTTTTTATTTCCCTTCCGCACTCAGATCATTATATGTATTTTCTTTTAAATTTTTGGAGTCATTACACTATATCTCTCAATTTCGGTTCCTATATAATTCGTCTAATTAAAATGTTATAAAACTTAATTCATCTAATTAAAATGTTATAAAAGTTTTTAATTAATGTGTATTTAGCATGTTAAAGGACCAAATTTTCTTCCATATTTTCTTTATATTTTATCCCATAATTTGAAATATTGATATATATTCTTTAATCATTTTTCAATATTTTTATAAATATATTGCTTATATATAATACTAAATAATAAACTAAAACTTATCATTATCTCCCATATCATTTACTTATA
The DNA here is from genome assembly GCF_054855325.1 of Carica papaya. Classification (NCBI taxonomy): domain Eukaryota; kingdom Viridiplantae; phylum Streptophyta; class Magnoliopsida; order Brassicales; family Caricaceae; genus Carica; species Carica papaya. Next base: position 12,220,020 of record NC_142310.1, read on the forward strand.
AATAGAAAACCTTTTTTTCACCTACCTAATCTAGATTTCTGGCTTCCACCACTAGTAAAGGAGTGCAGGCTCTTATTTATAGTCAAAACAATTTCCTTAACAAGATTCATGTTTGTATTCAATTTTGAGATATAAAATGATTCTAAAAATTGTGCTTCATGTCATGAAATATGTCTTGATTCATTTATTTACCTTATCCAACTCTTGGAAAAGTGATTAATTAATGAATTATGTTTTTATCTTCTCAAGAAAAATAATCTTATTAAAAACAAAGTTTTTTTAAAACTAATCAAACTTCGATTTTATCTTTTGGTGAGTCATTTTCTTTTTCAAATAATTTTTGAAACGTTAAGAAGATGGTGTAAAATCTAGACAGACAAGTATTTTATATCAATAATTGAATAATAATATAATTTATAAAATTACTATATGCCCTTTATCACATAATTAATTAATATTTAATAAATTATGTTTAATGTCTTTTAATGAATAGACTGTTTATTTTTATTGGTTCACAAATTACTTAACCCACATAAATTAAATGAACTTTCACTCTACAAGAGAAATTGCTTCTATTCAATCACATGGAGAGGGTACAGGGGTTAACACTGTTAACTTGCATCAGAACCCACCATTGCAAGATATGTTAAAACTTAACGGTGACGTCTCTATTGATATATAGATGGATATACAAGATTTTGAATTATATGGAGAAATTATAACGGGATTGATCTGTTCACATATATAAGAAAAGTATCCACTCTACTATATGTTGATATACAAAATATGATTTAGGAATTGTAAATAGTATTATGGATGATAATCACAAGAATACATGTGGAAAGAAATCCAAAACGGGTCGAAAATCTTATGACTCAGACATATAATTACCTAATCTGAATATTGATGTAGATGATTTATTTTATTTGTATCATAGTATTGATGTAGTTTTTGTTAAGATCTAACACATTAAAAAAAAGATAAATTAGTAATTTAAAAAGAAAAGAAAAAAAAAAAAGAAGAATGGTATACATATATATATATATATATGTTGCACATTAAGCAGAAAAAACAAAAAAGAAAACAAAATTTAGAAAAAGAGTGGTTGTGTAAAGAAAGAATGGCATACATATATACATATATATATATATATATATATATGGTAGAGTGGTAAAAAATCTTTTAACTTCTGTATAAAAACAAGTTGTTTCTTTTATTCTGGATTTAATCTTTGTTAGATTATCTTATATTTATTTTTGTTTACAGTGGATTTGATTCGGTGTTTGGTCTATAATTTTTTCTTTCACGTTGAGGGATTTTTCACGTAAAATCCTGTGTTTACTTAATTTTAGGATTATTATCTGCTTATTATTTTTTGTTCGGTTGTGGATCAATTTGACTTTGGATTATTATAATTAGTTCCTGGGAATTAATTTGAAATTACCTTAATTTATATAATTAATTATATCCATGTTCGGGACCCAACAAGTAGTATCAGAGTCTGGTTGATCTGTGATCCGGAATTAATTGTACAGATTAGGATGGACAAATATGCATGTACTATGATTTTATTGTCGACTTCAAATTATTCAATTTGAAAGACGAAGATGGAAGATCTTCTTTATTGCAGAGATCTGTATGATCCTATTAAATTAGCAACTGTCAAGCCAACTGGAAAATCAGAAGATGATTGAGAGAAAATGCACACGAAAGTTGGTAGAACTATTCGACAGTGGGTGGATATTAGTATCCATCACTATATAAGTAAAGAAGTCAACACACAGGATTTATGAAAAAAATTAGAGAATATGTGTGAGAGAAAAAATGCTCAAAATAAAGCTTTTGTAATTAGAAAGTTAGTGAATATAAAACTACGAGATAGACAATCAATAGCAGTACACTTGAGTGAGTTCCAAAATCTGATAAATCAATTGAATATTATGAAATTAACCCTAGATGATGAAAATGTAGGCATTATTATTTTTGAGTTTGTTGTCAGATAGTTGAAAAACTTTGGTAGTGTCTTTTAGTAACTCTGCTCCATATTATATTTTGTCTTCATCCATGGTAAAGAATAGTCTCTATAATGAAGAGATCAGAGGGAAGGATATGGACATTGATACCTCACAAGCCCTTGTCACAGAGGGCAGGGGTAGAAGTAAAAAGCAGAGATACTAAAGGACGAAATAAAGGTAAATTCAGTTGTTATCATTGTGGTAAGGAAGGACATATGAAATAGAATTGTAGAATTTAGAAAATGGAACAAAATAATCAGAAAAATGCAGATGATTAGAATAGCACAACAATTGTAACTCATAATGAAGAACTAGTTGTACTTTATTTTATTGAGAATCATGATCATACTATTGATCTTGATACTTAGTGGGTTGTTGATTCAGCATCATCCTACCATACTACACCTAAGAGGGATGTCTTTACTATGTATAAAGTAGGGAACTTTGACAAAATAAAGATGGGTAATACTAGTTATACAGATATTGTAGGTATTGGTGATATTTGCGTGCAGATAGATGTTAGTTGCACATTAACTCTGAAAAATGTGCGACTTGTGCCTGATTTACACCAAAACTTGATTTCTACACATGCTTTGGATCTTGGTGGTTATTACAACTCGTTTGGTGATAGAAAACAAAAACTCATCAAAGGTTCAATTGTGGTTGCTAGGGGTATATTTGTACAAGACTCAAGTAAAGATAATTAGAGATACTTTAAATGCATGAAACGACCCCGAAAATTTAAAAAGTGCAGAAGCGAAATAAATGTTAAGATTAACATCCTTTACACGATAACTTAAAAGTACTAACAAACATCACGGAATAAATTTTCTGAAAGAAATACGAAAAATAGAAAAAATAAAGGAAACTATAAAGTATTTAGGGTCTACTCGTAGCCTTCTTGCGGATCGAGTTCGGTAATCGGGTCCTCATGATCTAAAATGGTTAAATAAGGGGTGAGCTATACTAACCAAATAAGAACATCACAATATATCGCCATCACAGAAGTAAAGGTTGGTAAAAAATCAAAAACAACCAATGAAGCACAAATTTTAAACAAATTAATTTATCAATAATAAAACTATTTATCGTCTACTTAAGCAAATTCTCAAGCAGCTCATTCTCTTTCATAGCTTGAATAGATGACGCTCTCACTTTCCAGGATAGATGCATCTAGAACCAATCTCGCGTAAAGTCCAAAGTCCATCTCTGGGGCTAAAGTTTTTTCTGCTTGCCATTCGGTTCTTAAAGGCTATTCCTGATCTTGGGGAGCTGCTATAAGTAGCCATGTAGGCAACTTAACCGAATTCCTCCGCAGTGAGATTTATAAAAACAACATATGGAACCAATAACATTATAAATATCATGATTTCATATATAATCTGCAACATAGAATATATTATACTGTTATATTCAAATCATCAAACAACAATTGCCCTTTTTTATCAGCTTACTAATATCCATGAGATCCATAGGGGTGTCTCCGCTACACGTGAACCCTTTCTATTAACAATCTTAATTCCAGAGTCGTCCCCATACCCCGTTCGGTATGAGCACCAAGACATTAAACCTCAATACCCCGTTCGATATGAGGGTGAAGCGGGCCGTCTCCATACCCCGTCCGGTATGAGTGCTAAATGACCAAGTCTCCATACCCCGTCCGGTATGAGATAACATTCACGGTAGGGTTCCCTATGAACTCGGTACGTCCACCATCTCCCAGGATATCTAGTGAGGCTTTCATCTTCTCCATTTATCAGATTACATCCCTTTCCTGTTTATCCTTAATCTCCGTTACCAAATTAAACACAATCACATAAATAATGAACATGTACCCGATAATACAATCATATCTTAAATTCCAAAATCACACAGTGGTCAAGTAATACAGTAATACATACATTTAAAACCATAGAATAGATAAATCAGATACCATCATGCATCTAAACTGTAAAATAAATCAACAGGAATCAATAGAAAATAATGTCCGATTTCGGACTCCATTAGCAATCCATAATTAATTATGCTTTTTTATCTAACTTGTACAAAGGATCATATTATTATTTATTCAAACTTCATATCTATGATAGGAAATAGGGTGAGGGGTCCTTACTTGATTCGACGCCGAAAACTAGATGGTTACTGCGCCTACGGGTGGTCTCTATGTTCTTTGAATTTTTCTTCGGGAACTGAAACGCATTTACAGTACCTACAAGTGTCCCAAATAAACCCAAAAATCAAACCCAGGGCCCACTCGACCAATTTTAAAATTCTGGCACGGCAGCTCCGCCGTGCTCTGGCGACGACGATCTACCTCGGGTTGGCTGTTTTCGGCCGTTTTCGGTCAAATTTAGCCGAAGTTGCACCGGTTCCTGCAAGAAAACACACTTAGGGCCATCGGTGTGCTGAAAAAATACAGAAAACTGAAACTCACCGGCGGTGGGGCTCTCCGGTGCGGCGGCTTCTCTAGCTCATATTACGGTTGGGTGTTTTGCTTCGGTCAACCTGTAGAGAAAGAAACGGTGGTCACAACAGTGGAAAAATCACATCGAATAGGAATCAGGGAAGGCCTCATTGGAGGCATTTTTCGAAACACCCTGCAGCGGCGGCGTCGAGCTTTAGCAGTATTTTCGGCCAATCGATCGGTTCTTTCACTCTGATTTGACCATAGGTGCGTTTAAAATTGAATTTTGTGAAAGACGAGAAATTTTTACCTCGTTTGGTGGTCGGAAATTGCTCAAGTAACGGCGGCGAGTGGCGGCGGTCGGCTCCCCGGCAGCTGGGCTGTCTTCTGCAGCGAGGGGCTCTGGCGGCTAGGGTTAAGGTTTGGGTGCGGATGGAGTTATTTATACCAATCCACTTTTGATCTGGGCCGTCCATCGTTTTTAATTTGGACCGTCCGATCGTGATTAAATAGGGAGTGAATCTGGGCTGTTCATCGCGATTCACTCTGGGCCGTCCATGCGCGATGCAATCTAGGTCGTCTGTGCGCGTTTTTGATCTGTGCCATCCGTGCGCGCGGGAACGGTTCTTAGCCATTCGATAGCGCGCACGTGGATCACCCACGTGGTCCCCCTCGCGTGACCTCCCACATCAGCGTCTCTACCACCTGGCACGTCCTAGTTGGTCAGGGCTACTGACTGGGTAGCTGACGTGGCGTAACTTGTTTAAATTGTGTTCTGACTTTCAGTTTTTTATTTTTCTTTAAAAAATACCACCAGAATCTAAATTTTCACCAATTTTTTTCAAATTTATTTTCAATTAAATTCCCAATTAATTTTTACCATTTATTATTATTATTATTTTCATTAAATTAAATTAAAATTAAATTAATTAATTAAAATCATATAAATACTAATTATATTTATATATAAAAATAATAATAATTAATAAAAAATTAAAGGTTGGGTGTTACAATGCAGTAGAAGAATATGTTTTGCCAAACTTGTGGCATAGGAGGTTGGCTCATATGAGTGAGAAAAGATTTCAGATTATGGCAAAAAAGTCTCTCATTTCCTTTGCCAAAGATACGAGTTTAAATTCTTGTGATGATTGTTTATATAGTAAACAACATAAAAGTTCTTTTAGCAATTCTTTTGAAAGAAGAATGAATGTACTTGAGTTAGTCTATTCTGATGTATGTGGTCCCATTGATGTAGAATCATTAGGTAGTAGTAGATATTTTGTTACATTTATTGATGATGCTTTACTAAAAATTTGAGCGTTTATTTTGAAAAGAAAAGATCAGATTCTACAGTGTTTCAACTAGTTTCATGCTATGGTAGAAAAAGAAAAAGGAACACTTTTAAAGTGTCTTTGCAATGACAATGGTGGCGAATATACTTCAAAAGAATTTGAGAATTATTATTTACAGCACGGAATCAGACATAAAAAGATCATTCTAAGTACTCCTCAACACAATGATGTTGCTGAAAGAGCAAATAGAACCATCTTAGAGAATGTCAGATACTTGTTAAAAATGGCTAATTTACCAAAATTATTTTAGGGTGAAGCAATCTACACTACTTGCTACTTGATGGATCGATCTCCATAAGCTCTTTTAGATTTTGATATTCTTTAGAGAGTATGGTTTGGGAAGGATGTCAGTTATTCTCATTTGAAAATTTTTGGCTGTAAGACATTTATACATGTACCTAAGGAGCAGAGACATAAACTTGATGACATGACAGTTTTATGTGTTTTTTTGGGTTATGAAAATACAGAGTTTGAGTACAAGTTATGAGATCCAGTGAAAAAGAAAGTCATCAGGTCGAGAGATGTAATCTTTGATGAATATAGGACTTTACTAGATTTTGAGATATCTGAGAAGACTACAAGTGAAAAGATTCATTTTCCTGCGTTGATTCCTCCTAAAATAAGAAATGTAGTAATAAAGGAGATGAAAGTGATTATGTGTCAGTATCAATAGATGTAAATGATGATGTTGAGCAGGGGGAGTAGCCATCTCCACCTCAGATTGTTGAAGAACCTCATGTTAGAAGGTCAAACAGACATATCATTTACATTCCAAATATCCAAGTTCTGAATATATTACAGTTATTAAAGAGGGAGAGCAAGAAAGCTTTTAAGAAATGCAGAATCAGTGGATAAATGTAATAAAGCAGAATATGAGTTATTTGAAAAAGATTTAGACTGATCTGGTTAATATGGTGATCAAAATTCGCGACAAGTATCAATCTTATACCAAGACAGGGGGTTGAATAAAAATTGAGCAATAGATAAGTAGATACCTCCCATGGGCTAGAGGGAGAGATTGTTAAGATACAACCTATTGAAGAAAAAGACAAATTAGTAATTTAAAAAGAAAAAAAAAAAGAATTAGGGCTGGAGGTCATATATACATGTATACTGCACGATCAAAAAATAAAAAAGAAAAAAATTCAAAAACAAAGTAGTTGTGTGGAAGAAAGAGAGAGAGAAGAAAAAAAGAGAGAATGAAGAGAACAAAGAAAGGAAGGGTATATATATATATATATATGTATATATATATATATATATGTATGGTAGAGTGGTAGAGTGACAACAAGAGAAAAAGAAAAAGGAGGTTGCCATTCTCTCTCACAAGTGACATGATTGTTTTCCTTTTCTTCAAGTTCTGCACAAAAATACGTTATTATTTTTGTTCTGGATTTAATTTTTGGTAGATTATTTTGTACTTATTTTTATTGATAGTGAATTTGATTCAGAATTTAACTTGTAGCTGAATTTGACTTATAGTTTTTCTCTTCACGTTGAATAAATTTTCGCGTAAAATTTTATATTTATTTAATTTTAAAGTTATTATTTATTTATTATTTTTTATTAAATTGTACATTAATTTGATTTAAAATTATTATTATTAATTCTTATAAATTAATTTAAAATTATATTAATTTATACAATTAATTATATCTAAATTCGGACCCAACAATTTTATTAAATTGAACTTGTAAGGATTGAAACAAAAGAGCTAATGCACAAGCACATAGAGCTCCTCACAACCCCAACGCTAATTTTCTTATACAGGAACTCCTTTATCCTTGTTTCCTCGATATTTCATCATTTTTTATCCTAAGAAAATAACTCATAGTTGTAGATAGACATATTTACTTTGCCCTTTTTATTTGATTTGTTCATTCTGGAGTTATCTCTAATTTATTCTAAAATTTCATTAGTCTATTCACATGTAGAAATTCCATTAGACTCACTTCTTACCCCTTCTCCTTTTTCAACCGTGTCCCTCTTTCTCTTCTGGTCTTTGGCTTTTGCAGACTAGGAAGTAGAGGCTTCTTCTACAAGTTCCTGTTCTGTTTCTTCCTTGTGCCGAGTCCCCATCTTTGCCACTACTCCCTGTTCCCTTCGTCTTCCTCGGACAGAGCACACTCACCAGAGAGGAAACCCATTTGAAATTTCTCCTTTCTCTCTTTTTTCCTTCTTTCTTCTTTGGTGAGAAGCTGGTCACCTGAAGCTCTCTACTTCTCTTTGGGTACTTCATTTCTGTCTCATCGATCGGAGCGCTTTTCTGATCTCTGCTTCTCTTCTCCCCCAAGCTTTGTTTCCGGTGAAAGGTTAATCATCACGTAAAATGGCAAAAAGGACCTCATCTCTGGGCTTTCACCTCCGGTGTAACTGTGCTGCGTCAAGAGACCAGCTCTTGGAGCCGCTCTCTCTTTGCTTCTCTCTCAAGCTTGCTCCCTTCAGTGATACGTTGTCGTTTCACTGAAGTGTTTTTTTTTTTTTTTTTTTCCTAAAAAAATTTGTTTTTCAATTGGTTGGCTTGGGTTTTAAGGGTAATGGGCTTGGGATCAAAAGGCCTAAATAACATATAATGACAAATAAAATGACAATATGCATTATGTTATTAAAATTAAAGTGTAAAACATATAAAATATTTCATTGAAAGAAATTGAGAAATTACAAATAAAATATATAATAAAACCACTTATTTAAAAAAGTGTAAATTTATCAAAAGACAAATCTTTTAGGGACATTTATTGATCTCATTGTCAATCATAAAGATAAAAACTACACATATTTTGTAGAAGTTATAGAGATTATAATATTCTTAAAGTTTTTTTCTTTATCCAAACACTATCAAGTTAATATCATCAAATATGATATCTCTTCACCTCATTGTCCAAAAGCTTTTTTCCCATACATAATTTATCCATAACTTCATCCGTTATCTCTGTCAAGTTAGATGTAGTTTTTGGCTTTCAGGATTATCAGCCTACATTGTTTTAATTCATTATAAATACACATATGTACTCTGACCCAATTAGTATATCTAAAATACCAACATACTATTTTCTCAACACAATTTAAGAAAGCACTCATTAGATTGAAATAACTAAAAGAAGTTCATGACATTGGAGATTAACATTGTGTTCCGAACATATTTATGATTTTATAAATTTATCTACAAATTCAAACATTTATTAGAAAATAAGAAAATTTGATCCGTATTGAATTTAATATAAAACTAGAACAATCAATTTCAAAATTTATTAAAATAAATGAGTTTTTAAATGCATTATTTTAATTTTTATTAAATACAAATATATATATTTTATTAGTAAATAACATCCGAATACTTATGATAACACTGTAGGATTTCAAAATAATTTATATATGAAATCAAATAACTATGCTTATATTGAATCAAAATGATTAGATTTATAATCAGAAGTGTAGTTGAATCCATAGTGGAAGAAATTTGTGCTTAGTACGGTAGATCTTCCAAATTAACCTGTGGTATTTTAAATTCTCTTTTTTTGCTGATGAAATAATAAGAGGAATAAATCTTATGTGCAATATGGAGACCATAACTATATTTTTACATTGTCAAATTTGGTTATTTATGATTTAGTGCATCATAAAATCAGAAATAATACTTTTTATCTCTACATATAAAAAATGTCCGTACTTTACCAAATGCATTAAGGTTTAATATTTGTAACCCGATCACTTTTAAAAGGGTCTTATAATCGATAGTCTTTTATATATAATAAAACCCACATTAAGTCTATATGATTGATTAAAACTCAATAAACACAATTTACTAATATATATATATATATAAGACAATTTTGTAATGATAATTATGAATTGCACAACTCAACCCAACTAAAACCCTTATAAAAATAGATGAAGACAATCAATATTTAGTTAAGAAATAATTGGTTATTTCATATTAAACTCAACAAAAGTTAAATTTTTTAATCCTTTTAAAAGATAGTGTTTAGAATTTTCGAATTAAATTTATAAATAAATTCAACAAATTTTATATTTGTATACCTCAAAGTGGGAATCTTTGAATGGCCATTAAAAAATTTTAGGTTTCAAAGTTGGCAACATTTCATTACAAGCTGTTGTTTGAAGGGATTAAAGGAGAAGGATATAATTAGAAATTTAAAACCCCAAAGCAAAGCTTATGATTCTGACAGACTAACATTTCTTTATTATAATTAGTAGCCTTTCCCATAAATTAGGGATGGCAGACATTCTGGCTCTATCAACATGTATCAACATATATATATATATATATATATGTATATATTTTAAGCTGCAGATCATAATTTATAGTTAAAAAATAACAGTCTCTCTTTTTTTATTTTAAATATTTTTATTAGTTAATATATAAATTAAGAATATGATGTAAAATGAAAAAAAATCATTTTAGCTTCAAGCAATTTCATCATCTCAACTGTGTTAATTCAAATATAAGACTATTAAATAATTAAAATTTTAAATTAAATAAAAATGAGATAGTCTTGCACCATATACAATCTAAGTGTTAGCAGAAGTATGACTATTATACTATAAAGTTGACAATGAATACTACAATAAAGAGATTTTAATTTCAATAATTAATTAGACATTAATAAAAATAAAAGTTGTTTACTAATTAGAATATCAGGCCAAAAAGTTTTATGTCCCAAATCCATGCATGCAAATATTAAAAAATTAATCCTCACTAATTTTGCTTTACGGCAAATTCCAAAGCAAGATTTATATACTAATTGTAGCAAATCATCATTTGTAAAGATTCGAAACTTAAATAGAAATAAATTTATAAATTAAATACAGAAGTGAATAATTGAGTTAGAGTTTACGTTCTTTACATAATAGTTTAGAATACCCAATAGGGTTATGAAAATATTCATTCTAAAAGACAAACGATAACTAAAGCAAAACGAATAAATAAATATCCTGAAACAATCTTCACTAGTACTTGAAGGGAGTCTAGGTGGTGAACTACTCACAACCCTCTTTCTGATTGGGATCTGGATCTTGATCATCTTGATATGAAATAATTAATAAAAGGGTGAATTACACTAATACAGTAAGAATATCACACTAATCACATACACAGAAAACTAAAGATTGGTAAAAGTCAGAAAAACAATTAATGAAACTCTTAATTTAATGTAAATTTATTTAATATAAAGAAAGCAATTTATTCCGTATTTACGTAATGAGTTTTTCTAAAAACAACATATGAAAACCTATATTCATACACTTTTTATTTTCACATATAAGATAACAAGAGATGATCACTTTCTATTTTTACTTGCTTACCGATACCCCTGTGAGTCCATAGAGATGTCCATTTACTTGTGAACTCAATATCCAATTAAACAATTAACCAGCTGTCCCCATACCCCGTCCAATAATAGGCACCAAACATTCCACCACCTCGATACCCCGTCTAGTATGAGGGTGAACCATATCTCCCAAACCTTAGTGGTAAGAGACTTTCCAACTCTGTCCGACTGAGGTAACGTTCACGGTAGGGTTCCCTATGTACTGAGTCCGTCTGCCCTTTTTCGAGTACCCAGTAAGTGTTTCACACACAGATTTTCATCAACATAATAATCAACCACACAATATCAATATCTCATTTTATATTCACAGATCAATAAAACGATATTTAAGTAAACGATTAAACTTATTATAACTAATAACCGAGTAATCAGATAACCAGATAAATCATACAGGAAGGAACCAATTAACCAAGATAATCGAGAAGACTATAAAAACTATCAATGTAAGCATGTACAATATAATGGTAAGTAATTTAGGCAATATATGAACATAAACTAGGAATCTGGATAAATGTGCACTAACCGGCTCCGGCTCCACAAGTAATATGTAATTATTTTTAAGGTTTTTTAATCTTTCATAAAAATACGAAATTATGCAACGTTAACCCTCAATTTATCGTAACAAAGAATAAGGTGAGACATCCTTACCCAGATCGGTGTTTCGAGACATCGCACTGTTTATTACGTCCCCAATGGGTACCAGATTTCTTGAATTTTTCATGTGGAATTCAAAATACTTGTCACATACCTAAAAATACCTTAGGAATTCAAAATCGGCGTCCAAAACTCATCCCGGCCAATTTTGAGGCTCTGGCATGGCGACGACGCTATGCTTTGGCACCGGCTCTGCCACCCACGGGGGTGGTTCGCCTCAACTCGACCAGTTTTGACCGATTTTAGCCGTATCCTTATAGAAAAACACGTTAGCGGCCTTGGTTGGTTGGAAAATCACAAAAAATTGAACTTACCGGCGGGAGAAACCTCTGGGTGCAGTGGCTTCGCCGGTCCTTCGCGGCTGAGGTTCTTTCTTTGACTAACTTTCACAGAAAAGAACGATGAACATAATGATCGAAAAATCACACGAAATGAAAATCAGAAAGGGGCTCATCGGAGGGATTTTGAGATTTTGGCCGCAGCTACTCCACTGGGCTTTGCCTGCAGTTTCTGTCTCACCCGTTGTCCCTTTCGCTTTAATTTGGCTGGGAGTGCTCGGAATTGAATTCTGAGCGGGTAGAGGGAATTCTTACATTTTTTGGTGGTCGACGGTCGACCTCTTTTTCTAGCGTCTGGTTCTTCTTCTCCAGCGGGGGCTGGCGGCTAGGGTTTGTGTTCCCATGTGATGTGAATTATTTACACCCATCCCGCATTGATCTGGACCATCCATCGCGATTGATCTCGTCCGTTCGATAGCGCTTTAGGAAGAAATAAATCTGGACCGTCTATTACGATTTGATCTTGGCTGTCCGATCATGCTTAAGGGGAAAATAAATCTGGGTTGTCCACACGGCAAGATCAATCATGGGCCATCCGATCGCAGGGCACACGGATCGCCCGCGTGGTCTCCCGTGTGGCATCGATGTCAGCGTACCTTGCCACATGGTATGTTCCGATTTGTTGGGGTTGTTGACTAGGCGGTCTTACGTGACATAATTTTTTCTATTTGCACTTTGACCCACTATTTCTAATTTTTCTTTTAACAAATCCAAATTTTCACTCATTTTTTTCATAATTATTTTTGATTACATTCCTAACTTATTTTTTCAATAAATTCAACAAAAATTAATAAATTAATTTATAAATAAATTTTTATTTATTTTTAAATACTAAAATTGATCCCGGACCAAATTCTGAGTCCAGGTATTACAACTCTCCCCTCCTTAAGAAGAAATTTGGTCTCTCAAATTTGTCATCCTCTCACTTAATCAAACAATTGGAGATATTTGGCTCTAAAGTCTTATTGTAGATGTGACCTCTCTGCGTGTGATTCTGTCATAGGACCTTAATGAAAAAAATTTCTCTGTTGCGGAGTACTCCACTCTTTCGGTCTACAATGTCCATTGGTACCTCTTCTTAGGATAGATCCTTCTGGAGTGAAAGGGGCTCGTGGGCCAAGATGTGTGAGGGGTTCGAGTTGTACCTGTGTAGTATGGACACATGAAACACATTATAAAACCCTAGATAGCTCTGAAGGTGGTGCCAGTCTGTAGGTGGTGGTACTAATTCTGTTTAAGATCTCAATTGACCCAATGAACCGATGATTTAATTTTTTCCTCTTATCAAACCTACTGATTTCCTTGAAAGGGGTGATCTTGAGGAACACTCGATCACTTTTCTCAAATTCTAAATCTCTCATCCAGGTGTTCGCATAACTCTTCTGTTTGCTCTAAATCGTCTGGATTTCTTTAGATCTTAACTATCTTGGTTGTAGTCTCATTCACAAAATCTAGGCCGAACAATTTTCTATCACCCACATTTTCCCAACGGATTGATGATCTGTATGGGCAGCCATACAATGCCTCGTAAGGATCCATGTCGATACTTGCTTGGTAGATGTTATTGTAGGCGTACTCTATTAAAGGTAAGTGATCATCCCAATGGACCCTGAAGTCAAGAACACAAGCTCGGAGCATATCCTCCAGTGTGCGAATCGTCCTCTATGATTGTCTACGACCTGAGGGTAGAATGCTGTACTAAGAGACAATTTCGTTCCCATAACTTGTTGAAAACTAGACTAAAATCGAGAAGTGAACCTAGGGCCTTTATTAGATACTATTATTACTAGCACTCCAAGTAACCTGACTATCTCCAAGATATACCTTCTTGCTAATTTGTCCAAGAGGTTGGTCATCTTGATAGCCAAGAAGTGAGAAGACTTGATTAGCCGGTCGACAATTACCCAAATGACATCATGTCCTGAGCATGCTTTAGGCAATCCTGTCACGAAATCTATTGTGATATGTTCTCACTTCCACTATGGGATCAGTAATGATTGAAGTAGCCCACCTGACCGTTGATGCTCTGCCTTAACCTATTGACATATTAGACACTTGGAAACAAATTTGGCTACCTCTTTTTTCATCCTGTTATACCAAAAGTCGCATACTTTGACATATTTTAGTGCTCCCAGGATGCATGATAAACTTTGAGATATAAGCCTCTGTCATGATGTCCCTTTTCAGTTCACTGTCACTTGGAACACACACCCTATCTTGAAATCTGAGCAACCATTCGACAGAGACTCAAAATTCTTAATTTACTCCATGTTCTACATCCTTCCTAAAGTTGCTAGGGTGGAATCAGCCGATTGAGCTTCCTTTATTCTCTGGATTAAATCAAGTTGAATAGTCAGGTGGGCCAAATATATAATTTTCTTCAAGTTCTGAAGTCGTATTTGTTGTGCGGCCCCTATTACCTTGCATTCTAAAATCATTAGGTGAGCTAATATACCTGTACTTTTTCTACTGAGCACATTGGCTACCACATTGTCCTTCCTTGGGTGATACAAAATATTGCAATCGTAGTCTTTGAGGAGTTTTATCCAACGTCTCTGACACATGTTGAGATCCTTATGAGTGAATATATGTTTCAAACTCTTATGGTCAGTGTAGATCTGAAACGTCTCCCCATACAAGTAGTTGCGCCAAATCTTCAAGGCGTGGATAATAACGACGAGTTTTAAGTCATGGGTGGGGTAGTTTTTCTCATGATTCTTCAACTGCCTAGACTTATAGGTTATGACATTCTCATGCTGCATCAGAACACAACTCAACCCCAGGTAGGAGGCATCACTATAAACTGTATATCCACATGTCCCACTCGGTAAAACCAACATTAGTGTAGTAGTCAACCACTTCTTTAGTTCTGAAAACCTCCTTTCACAGTTCTCGTTCCAGTCAAACTTAACGTTCTTTTTTATGAGCCACGTCAAAGGAGCGATTAGGCTAGAAAATCATTCTAAAAACTTGCGGTAATAACCTGTCATTCCCAGAAAGCTACGAATCTCCTTGATCGAGGTCAATCTCTCCAAACCAAGCACTGTCTCAACCTTTTCGGGGTTCACTGACATTCCATCCCTTGATATGATGTGCTATAGGAAGGTACTCTACTCGAGCTAAAATACTTACTCAACTTTGGATACAACTTCTTTTCTCTGATAACTTGCAAAACCCGAGTCAGGTGGTGAACGTGTTCCTCTCTACTTTTTGAATAGACCAGGATATTATCGATAAATATAATGACAGACTGATTTAAAAATTGTCTGAAAATCCTATTCATCAAGTCCATAAAAATGGGTGGTGCATTGGTTAGTTCTAATGACATGACCAGGAAGTCATAGTGTTCGTACCTGGTTTTGAAGGCTATCTAAAGAATGTCCTCTGCCCTAATATTTACTTGATAGTAACCTGAACGTAAATTTATTTTGGAGAAGACCTAGGCACCCTACAACTGGTCAAAAGGTCATCGATTCTGGAGATGTAGTACTTGTTCTTGATCGTGACCTTATTCAATCCCCTGTAGTCAATACATAACCTTAACGTCCTATCCTCTTTCCTTATAAATGTGACTCTAACACCCCAAAGGGACACACTATATCAGATGAACCCACTATCTTACAATTCATTGATATGTTGCCTCAACTCTTCTATATTAACATGACTCATACAGTAAGGGAAAACCGAGATAGGTTGGGTGCCTGGCTGAAGATCTATGGTGAACTCAATTGCTCTATCCACTGACAGTCTAGGTAGTTCATCATGAAATACATCCGGAAAGTTTCAGACTACTAGAATCTCTTGAATGCAAATTTTTTTCTTAGGTTTGCCTAGTTAGAGAAAACAACCGAGTTAAAAAACTTTGTAATAAGGAAATTTCCATGAGGGAATAATGTTTAAAATTTTTATTAGCTTGTAAATAACTCTTCATTAGGAGAGTTAAATACAAATTTCTTGTAAAAATAATCTACGGTGGCGTGATACACCGCTAGCCATTTCATTCATAGAATTATATCAAAGTCCCCCATGTCAATCTCTATTAGGTCCATACTCAATTTTTCATCTGTTATGTTTATGATACAAGCTCTATATATAACCTCCTCTAGTAGTGTCCTATTCCCAAGAGTAGACACAAACAACACAAAATCAAGTCTTTCAGAAAATACATTCAAGCTTGGTATATAAACATGTGAGACAAATGAATGTGAAGCACCAGTATCAATCAAGACATGTGCAAGGTAATTACAGATAGTGTACGTCCCTGTATCACACATGGGTTGGCTTCAGCATCCTGCTGAGTGAAGTTATAAGTTTTGCCCTGGATAGGAGGTCTGGTCTGGTTTTGATTTTGTGGGCACTTTCTTGCGTAGTGTTGGACACTCCCACATATGTAGGAAATATTATTGAGGTAATAACAGGATTGGTCCCCACGATCCTTGCCATAGTACTAGCAAGTCCTATTGCGTCCTATTACTGGAGCCCGAGTCACTGGTCTAGATCTCTTGTTCTGCTGAATTGGTGTAGTGGGTGTTGTTTTGCGGTGTGAAATTGGGGGTTTGAGATTCCTCACTGCTGAAAGAAAGATGCGAAGGTTCCTCTCCACTAGCTATGCCTTGGCCAGAATGGCTGAGTAAGTACTGAGCTCGAACACGTACAGTTGCTATCTAATCTCAGGACAAAGGCCCCACTCGAACTTTTTTGTCTTCCTACCTTCATCCATAATGCTCGCAGGGGAATACTGACCCAACTCTAGGAACCTTCAAGCATACTTTGACACAATGATATCACCCTGGACTAGGTGTGCAAACTCTATTTTCTTCAGATACCGGAGGTGCTATGGGAGGTACTCTGCATTGAAGGCCATCAGGAACTATTCTAAAGTGACTAGAACGGGTAGTGTGGCCTGCTTGAGCTGCCACCAACGACCAACCTCTCCCACAAGTGTGTAGGCGACAAGTATAACTTTCTATTCGGGAACCACCCCAAGAGTCACGAAAACCTTTTCTATCTCAGCTAACCAGTACTCGGCTTCTTTAAAAAAGGATGCCCCTGCAAAAGTAGATGAGTTTAGTCTTTTGTATATTTCAATATAGCCTGAGTCCATAATGAGTGGAGCTGGATCCCTTGGAAGAGGGACTGAATTGTGCTGGGGAGGGACTGGGTGGCCCTGTGGTGGTGCCGAATGATACGGTGGATGCACCGGATTATACTATGGAAGCACTAGATGATGCGGTGGAGACACCAGATTATATTGTGGTGGTGTTGGATGGTATGAAGGAGGAGCAGGGTTGTACCGGGGTGGCTCTGGATCTTTCTACTTCAAGGGTGGTTCAAACTGTGGCAGCGGGGGAGGGTTAGGTATCTCCCTCATTTCCTCTAGGGCCTGCTGGGCAGCGATAAGTCTCTCAAGCATCTTAAAGAGTCGGTCAACATCCTCTCGAAGCAAACCCTCATGAGCTACTCGATTTAGTGCGGGCCTTCCTCTCATAATCTATCTGTACTTGTATTTCACAAGGAAGGGTTGAGCTATAATTCGTATTTGGTATTTCTTAAGTCTTTGTGTAAGGAATAGTTCTGAAGAATGCGACTCTGATATCAACTGTAAAGGCTCAGAACTTAAATAAAAATAAATTTATAAAACGCAAAAGCGAATAATAGAGATAAATTTTACATTCCTTACACAATAGTTTAGAATATCCAATAGGGCTATGAGAATGTCCATTCTAAAAGATAAACGATAATTATAGCAAAACGAATAAATAAATATCATAGGACAACCTTCACTAGTACTTTAAGGGAGTTCAGGTATTGAACTACTCACAACCCTCATGTTGATTGAGATCTGGATCTTAACCCTTTTGATATGAAATAGTTAATGAAAGGGTGAGATACATTAGCTCAGTAAGAATATTACATTAATCATAGATACGAAAAACTGAAGATTGGAAAAAATAAAAAAATAACTAATGAACCCCTTAATTTAATGTAATTTTATTTAATATAAAGAAAGCCATTTATTCCATATTTACGTAACATGTTTTTTTAAAAACAACCTATGAATACCTATATTCATACACTTTTTATTTTTACATATAAGATAATAAGAGGCGATCACTTTCGTTTTCACCCGCTTACCGGTACCCCTGAGGGTTTATGGAGATGTCCTCATACTCGTGAATCCAATATTCAATTAAACAATTAATCAGTTGTCCCCATACCTTGTCCAGTAATTAGCGCCAAATATTCTACTACCTCGATACCTCGTCCAGTATGAGAGTGAACCATATCTACAAAATTTTACTCGTAAGGGACTTTTCAGGCCCGTCCGACTGAGGTAACGTTCATGGTAAGATTCCCTATGTACCAGGTCCATCTGCCCTTTTTTAGGTACCCAGTAAGTCTTTCACATATAAATTTCTATAAATATAACAATCAACGACGCAATCCCAATATCTCATTTTATATTTACAGATCAATAAAATAATATTTAAGCAAGCAATTAAACTTAGCATAACCAATAACTGAATAATCAGATAACCAGATAAATCATGCAAAAAGGAACTGATTAACCCAAATAATCGAGAAAACTATAAAAACTATCAATGTAAGCATGGACGACGTCATTGTAAGCAATTTAGACAATACATGAAAATATACTGGGAATCAGGACAAATTTGCACTAATCGGTTCTAGATTCACTAGTAATTGTAATTATTTTTAAAGTTTTCTAATGTTTTATAAAAATATGAAATTATGTAACGTTAAGTCTCAATTTATCGTAACGGAGAATAGGGTGAGGGATCCTTATCCGAATCAGTATTTCGAGACGTCGAGCTATCTACTACGCCTCCTAACGGGTATTGAGTTTCTTAAATTTTTTATGTAGAATCGAAGACACTCGTCACATACCTAAAAATACCATAGAAATCCAAAATCGGTGTCCAAAACTCATTCCGATCAATTTTAAAATTTCGGCACAGCGACGACATCGTGCTCTGGTGCTGACTCTACCGCCCATGGCGGCAGTTCGCCTCGGCCCATCTAGTTTTGGCTGATTTTGGCAAGTTTTGTCTAGTTTTAGCTGTATCCCTATACAAAAACACGTTAGGGGCCTCAGTTGGCCGAAAATCACAAAAAACCAAACTTACCGATGAGAGAAACCTCCGGGTGCGGTAGCTATGCCGGTCCTCCTTCGCGACTAAGGTTCTTTCTTCAGCTAACCTGCACAAGAAAGGACGGTGAACAGAATGATAAAAAAATCATGTGAAACGGGAATCGAAAGGGGCTCATCGGAGGGATTTTGGGATTTTGGCCGTGGTAGCTCTGCCGGGCTTTGGCTCATCTGTCATCCATATTGCTCTGATTTGGCAACAGAGTGCTCGAAATCGAATTTTGAGTGGGTAGGGAGAAGTTTTACATTTTTTGGCGATCGATGGTGCCTCCGGTGCGGCAACGGTTGGCGGTCGGCCTCCTTCTCTAGCGTTTGGTTCTTCTTCCCCGACGGGGGCTAGCGGGTAGGGTTCGAGTTTCTATGTGATGCGAATTATTTATTCCCATCCTGCGTTGATATAGGCCGTCCATCGTAATCGATCTCGTCCATCCGATCGTGTCTAAGGAGGAAATGAATCTGAACTATTCATTGCGATTTGATGTCGACCGTCCGATCGCACTTAAGGAGAAAATGAATATGGCTCGTCCATCACAATTTGATCTCGACCGTCCGATTGCATTTAAGGGAAAAATAAATTCGTACCGTCCACGTGCGTAGGATCGATCCTGGGCTGTCCAATCGCGGGGAATGCGGATCGCTTGCGTGATCTCCCGCGTGGCACCGATGTCAGCGTGCCTTGCCACGCGGTGTGTTCTAGTTCGTTGGGGCTGCTGACGGGCGGTTCTACGTGGCACAATTTTTTATATTTGCATTTTGACCCCCTGTTTCTAATTTTTCTTTTAAAAACACCAACTGAATCCAAATTTTCACATATCTTTCTAAAATTATGTTCGATTACATCCCTAACCTATTTTTTTTCAATAAATTCAATAAAAATTAATTTATAAAGAAATTTTTATTTATTTTTAAATGCTAATATTGATCCCAGGCCAAATTTCAGCCCTAGGTATTACATCATTTCTGTTAAAAAATCAATAATAAAATCAACTATTAGTTTTTGGATGAAATAACCTAGCTTTTATGTGTTTCTAAAAATAGTATATACATATATATATGTATATATAAACTGTAACGGTTTCAGAAATTTAAATGAAGATGTATGTATTAAAAATTTTAAATGCAAAAGCGAAATAAAAATTCTGATTAACATCCCTTACACAATAACCATAAACGTATTCAACGTATGAAAGAATAAGCTAATTAAAAGAAATACTCGAAATAAAAACTATAAATAGAACTATAAAATCTTTAGGCGTCTAACTCGCCGTCTTCCTGCGGAACGGGCTCGGGAACCACGTATTCTTGATCTGAAATGGTTAAGTAAGAAATGTGCTACACTAGCCCAGTAAAGGCATCATACTATCTCACTGCCACAGAAGTAAAGGTTGGTAGAAAACAAAAACGACCAATGGAGCATAATTTATAACAAACTCATTTATTAATGATAAAAACTTTTACTGTCCACTTACCTCGGTGAGACTCGTGAAAATAACATATGAAAACAATAACATTATAACCATCATAAAATCATATACATTTTGTAACATAACACATGTTATATTTTTGCACTTCAATAATCAGACAACGAATTTCCTCTTTTACCAGCCTACTATTATCCATAGAGATCCATAGGGGGTCCCCGCTACACGTGAACCATTAACATTAATAACCTGATCCTAGGGCCGTCCCTATACCCCGTCCGGTATGGGTGCCAAAATGCATAAGGTCTCCATACCCCTTTAGATATGAGAGACTACGTTCCCGGTAGGGTTCCCTATGGACTCGGTCCGTCCACCATCTCCCAGGATATCTAGTGAGGCTGTAGACATTATTCATTATCAATTCACATACCTTTTTACCATTTTTCTTAATCTCAATTATCCAATCAAACACAAACACGTAAACCAGTAATGGACACCAAACAGGGCAACACAACATCGAGTTCATAATAATTCAAAGCATAATAAATGAAACGGTGATTCACGTATACGAAACCATAGAATAAATACATCATGCACCATACAACATTCAAAACTGCAAAATAAATCAAACAACACCTGACTGAAAATATATCAGATTCGGGCTCCATTGGCAACCTTAATCAATTATACATATCTATTAAATCATAAAATACCGTTTTATCATTTATTAGGCTTTAATGCCGTGATAAGAAATAGGGTGAGAGATCCTTACTTGTTTCGGGGTCTGAAATCGGCTCTGCAATGCGCCTACGGGCTGTCCCTAAATTCTCTGAATTTTTTCCGGGAAACTGAAACGCACTACCGGTACCTGCATGTATTCCAAAAAATCCCAAATCAGACCCAGGGCCCCTTTTTGGCCAATATGGGAATTCCGACACGGCGGCTCCGCTGTGCTCCGGCAACGGCACCGCTGCCTGCGACGGTGATCCGTCTCAGGTTGGCCGTTTTTGGCCGAATTCGGCCAAACTTGCATTGGTTCCTGCGATAAAACAACCCTAGGGCCCTCAGTGGGCCAAAAAATCACGAAAAACTGAGACTTACCGGCGGCGGAGCTCTCGGGTGCAGCGGTTTCTCCGGCGCGAGTCGCGATTTGATGTTTTACTCCGGTCAACCTGTAGAGAAAAAGACGGTGATCACAATGGTGTAAAAATTGCATCGAATGGGAACCAGAAAAGGGTCTCATCGGAGACAAAAATCGAGGGAAGCCGCGGCGGCGGCGCCGGACTTCGGCAGTATTTTTCGGTCGATTGGTCGGTGGTTTGGCTCCGATTTGGCCATAGGCGGATTCATCATCGAAAAACGAGCCAAGGAGAGAAAATTTACCTCGTTTAGTGGTCGGAAGGTGTGGCGGTGGGTGGCGGCGGCCGGCTCCTCCGGTGACTGGTTCTTCTTCTCCGGCGAGGGTACTGGCGGCTAGGGTTTGGGGTCGGGTGTGGGTGAGGTTATTTATAACCTTCCCCTTTTAATCTCAGCCATCCATCACGATTTAATCTGGGCAGTCCGATTGCGATTAAAATAGAAATAAATCTGGACCGTCCATCGCGATGCGATCTGGGTCGTCCGTGCGTGATTCAATCTGGACCGTCCGCACGCATGAGATCTGGGCCGTCCGTGCGCGTGAGATCTGGGCCGTCCGCATGCATGAGATCTGGACCGTTCGATCGCGTGCACGCGGATCGCCCACGTGGCCTCCCACGTCAGCTTTCTTGCCACGCGGCGTGTTCTAGTTGGCTGGGGCGCTGACGTGGTACAACTTTCCTAAATTGCGTTTTGACTTCCGGTTTTCTATTTTCTTTTCAAAAACACCCACAGAATCCAAATTTTTACCCATTTTTTCCAAAATCAATTTCAATTAAATCAAAAAAATAATTTTACCCTATTTTATCATTATTATTTTTATTAAATTAAAACCTTATAAATTAAATATTAAAAAATTAAACTAAAATTCTAATATAATTTAAAATAAATTAAAAAATAAAAATAATAAAAATTTAGGTGTTACATAAACGAACTAATTAACCCAATAAACTAAGATATTCCTTTCTAAAAGAAATATTATATATATGTATATAATAACGGTAGCTGCCACATGTTACAGTGTTCTTTGGAAATAATTTTAACATATATATATAATTAAATGATTTATTAGTAAGAATTCGAAATTATCAAAATATAGAAGAAAATAATCTATATTCTTTTATCTACTATCTCTCATATATGAAAATCTATTTGGATATTATCAAATTGTGCTCAATTAAGAGTTAAACTATTTAATAAAGAGTTCAACGAAGATTAAAATTTAATAAAAATTTTTACTAACTATTAAATTAAAATTTTTAAATTAAAAATTCTTCCAAAATTCATGGAAGGTAAGAAGGTCGCTACTGGCCATCTCTCCTACTCTGTCTTGGGCATTAAGGCTTTTCAATTTACTAAATATAATATGCATGTGTGAGTGTGTTTATATATATATACATATATCTTTGTGTAGGTGAGCCCTTAATGTCCACTACTCACACAAAACTTCTATCCCAAGTACCTCCTTTCCAAATTACAAGTACACTTAACTAAGACTTTGCAACTAATACACCCTCAATTTATATCATTTGATTATTTACATAATTGGGTTATAGGATTTCGGACTTACATATGCTTATTTTATAATTAATTAGGAGAAAAATTGTAATTACCCCAATAACTATGTAATTTCCTCGAATACATGTATTTGTCCAATTTTTTTTTTTTTAATTTTTATTCTTTTTAAATGCAAAAAATTATTAGTATTGGAGATTACATAATAAAAAATAATTCTTTATAGAACTTTTATCTATAAATATTTATACTCTAACATATTTTCACAAATAAAATCTTAAAATTTAACAAATCTTACAAATATACATTAATCATTTGAATTTAATTTTTACTAATAGTATTCAGATGAGTAAGATTTTAAATATTTAATATGAGAAATGTGCCTTTAAGATTATCGAATAAAAAGTATTATCTCAATTTAAGAATTTTTTTTTAAAAAATTATTCTGACCAGTGAAAGAAAAATTATTGACAAATTTTACGGAGTTAATGTACTAAAATACTTTATGCAATTTTTATATCTCCTTAATTTGTTCTACAAACTTAACTTAGTCTACAAG
Organism: Carica papaya; assembly: GCF_054855325.1. Lineage (NCBI taxonomy): Eukaryota > Viridiplantae > Streptophyta > Magnoliopsida > Brassicales > Caricaceae > Carica > Carica papaya. Next base: position 12,243,937 of record NC_142310.1, read on the forward strand.
GATTTTTAATTAGATTAAGTAACCAAAAAAGAAAAATTTTGACGGTCTAGATTAAGTGGGTGTTAAAGTTAATTAAGTAATTAAGGTGGGAAAACATTTAAGATTTTAAATAAAGTCATCGTTCAACAAAAGTGAAAGCTTCATGATTACAAAGGTGCGAGGGCAATTTGGTAATTTTACTTGCAATTTGATTAGTATAGTGTATTGATTTGTGTTGTAAAGCAAGCAAGATAAGCTTGTTTATATAGCAAGAGAGAAAGAGGACCATCATCATTCTAAAGAAAAAAGTTTATTTTAAAAAGAAGAGAGAAGAAGGTAAAGGAGAATGGCAACACAGGTACAGAGAGTAAAGAATTCTGGTGTTATCAAGTTTAATGGGTGTGAAATGGATGATAAGGAAGAAGAAATGTCAAGATCTGCATTAGCAATGTTTCGAGCCAAAGAAGAAGAGATTGAGAAGAAGAAGATTGAGATCCGAGACAAGGTTGAGGCTCAGCTTGGACGTGTTGAAGAAGCTTCTAGACGATTAGCCGAGATTCGAGAAGTAAGTTTGGGAAAAAAATTAAGAATTAACATGTAATCTAGTTTCAAACTACATCTAAATATGTATATATATGCATGCTATGTATGTTATATAGGTACAGACTACTACTATGATAAACATCTGTATATATTTGCTTCATGTTTATTATTTGATGTTATAATTAACGGTTTTAGGAACTTGAGAGTCTTATGGATCCAATGGGAAGAGAAGTTTCAATTCTACGGAAAAGGATAGATAGTCTTAAACGAGAATTGAAACCATTGGGACAGACCTGCCAGAAAAAGGTTGAATGTTTATTATTATAATTTCCTTTCTTCTATAATATAAGATGTGGTAGAACTCAAATTCAAAATGAACATCATATTATGTAAACTATATATTTTCTGTAAATATATTTTCGTACCCATGTCAATTTGAAGATGAAATAGTGATAAAACCTGAGCATATGTTGTGTGTGTGTGTATATAGGAGAGAGAATACAAAGAGGCCCTTGAAGCTTTGAATGAGAAGAACAAAGAAAAAGCTCAACTTGTTGGCAAATTAATGGAGGTATAGGATTCAAATTTGGTTGTCACAATTAATTTCTCATCCTTTTTTTTTTTTTTTTAATTACTTTGTATTAAAAACTAATTAATGAATTATTTTTGTTCCTTGTTATTGAACATGATGGGTTCCACAGCTGGTGGGTGAAAGTGAGAAATTGAGAATGAAGAAGCTGGAAGAGCTGAGCAGAAACATTGAAACTCTAAATTAACTTTTCAAACAATATGGGTTTTGCCTGTAATATTTCACTGATTTGCTGATTGATTTCTCCAAACACTTTGTTTGTGAGTTCTGCTGGTGATCTCTCCAATTAGGAGAGAATGTTCTATTTACTCAGATTAACTTCTTCTACCCAGAAAGTAAGCCTTTGTATATTGACTTGAATTAAAAATTCACTCCTATTACTTTTCTTATGATCTCTTGATGTTGGCTTATTGATAATTTTTTACAAAATGTAACTGCAAATTAGTTAAGCTCCAATACAAGAGCCTTAACAAGTTTACTTCAAAATGCCATTACTTTCGTTGACAGCTGTTAAGATTGACTTTTTCTTCATTATGTTTTAAGTTAATATAAGTTTGTAGTCTTAATAAATTCTATGTTTAAGTTTGAAAAGTGTTTGAATCATTTAACTCATTTAACTTACAAAAGTAAAGACTTAATCAAACTATAGCTGGTTAGTTTGATTTTCTGATCGAAACTAAATTGTAAACACCTATTAACAATTCAAACATCTTCTCTATACATTACTAAGCTAATCTTAATTGTTAATAAAAACTGTAAAAAAAAATCAACTACTTCTAATTGTACATGTAGAACTCATATACAATGATTAATCAATTTACTGGTAGAACTTAGGGCTAGACAGACGTAGATATAAAAAAACTTGAAGTAGAGTGGCCTTTGCGTTAGCCAAACCATCCATCTCAGTCATATCAACCGGTGAATTTGATGGAGTCCAAATACGGAAAGCATGTAAAATGGCAGCAAGCCCCAAGTGCATCATTTAGAAGGCAATATATAAATCAAGACATGCCCTTCTACTAAACCTATATAGAATATATTCTAAATTTTGACTCCAAACGCCAATGTTTTTGTTATTAGTAAGAAATCTCTAGCTTAAATTCCAAATAATTGGATCATACTCGCGAGTTTATGAGAATTTTCCAATGCTAATAGGCAAACAAGTATCATTTGCTATATGGTGGCCATCCACGGTACAGTCATTAGTAAATTGGCGTGTTACTAACACTCTGTTTGGATCGTAGTAAATGATAGAATTTTAATGTATGATATTTTACGAGTGTGAAAAAATCATATTTGTTTCAACTTTTAATGGTAATAAACGGTATCTGACTGACAAATTTGGGATGAATTTTAAAACCATCGAATATGTGAATGACAAGTTACTTTTTTTTCCTTTATACCCTCATATAATATACTTAATTCTATTTTTATCATCACAATTTATTATTTATTTTATTAAATAAAAAAATTTAATTTGTAATAATTATTTATTTAAATACAAATATAATTATATTGGTAAATAATTTAATTTTTTTTATTATATATTTCTTATATACCACATATTATTACATAAATAGGTAGGGATAAATTAGTAATGTAATACCTTTAATTAATTAATTTTAATGTAATTAAAATTTATATACATAAATAAATATTTTTTAGTTTTTGAATTTTATTTTATTGTAAAAATGAAGAAAAATAATTTGAGGATGAAATTGAAAACAATTTTGGGAAAAAAAGGTAAAAATTTGGGTTATAGGGGTATTTTTGAAAAAAAATATCGAAAACCGGAGGTCAAAATGCAATTTAAGAAAATTGTGCTACGTGGGATGCCCAATCAGCAGCCCCGACTAATAAGAGCACGCCGCATGGCAAGGCACGCAGACGCAGTGCCACGCGGGAGGCCATGCTGGCGATCTACATGCCTGCGATCGGACGGTCTAAATTCGTTCCTGTGCACACGGACGGTCCAAATCTGTTCCCTCTCAGACATGATCGGACGGTCAGATTTAAATACGATGAACGATCCAGATCCACTTTCTATTTAAAAACGATCATACGGCTCAGATCAGATCGCGATGAACGGTCCAGATTAACTTCCTATTTAAATGCGATCGGACGGTCCAGATCAGATTCACTCCCTATTTAATTGCGATTGGACGGTCCAGATTAAAAGGTGACAGATATAAATAATCCTCTTCATACTAAACCCTAACCCTAGTCACCAGACCCTCCTCCCTCTCCCCCGCCGGAGAAAAAGACTCAGTCGCTAGGAAGGAAGCCGACTGTCGCTGCCGCCGCACTGGAGCCACTTCCGACTGCCAAAAGAGGTAAAAATTTTCTCATTTGCTCGAAATTTGATTTTAAACACTCCCATGGGTAAATCGGAGCAAAAAAACCGGCAGATTGGCCGAAAACCACGGGAAAGACCGACAGCGCCGTTTCGAGAAAATACAAAAATCGCCTCCAATGAGGCCCTTTTCGATTCCCGTTCTGCATAATTTCTCCATCATTGTAATCACCATTTCCTTCTCTACAGGTTGACCGAACTAAAACACCAAACTAAGAAGGTGAGCCGGCGGATTGGTCACCATTTCGATTTTTTGACTTTTTCGGCTAACCGAGACCCGTTAACGTGTTTTCTCACAGAGATTGGTACAAAACTGGTCAAAAATAGGCGATTCGAGGCAAATTGCCGCCGCATATGGCGGTACCGTCGCTGGAGCACTACAGCAGAGTCGTTGTGCTGGAATTCTAAAATTGGCCAAAAAGGGTTCTTAACACTTATTTTCAATTTTTTGAGATATTTCTAAGTACTTGAAGTGCGTTTTAATCCTCAAAGGAAAATTCAGGGAACCCTGAGACTGCCCGTAGGCGCAGTCAAAAGTTTAGCATTTTGGATATCAATTTGATTAAGAATCCCTCACCTTATTCCCTATTATGGAATTGAAGTTTTATTTTAAATAATATGGTACTTTGTGAAACTTAGAAAAAATTCATAATTAATTACATGTTACTAATGGAGCCGAAATCGGTTATTTTATTATTGTTTTCTATGTTTAAACGATTTTATGATTTTATAGTTTTCGAGTGCATGATAATACACTGAAATTGGTATAATGATGCGATTGTATTCTTTTGATGCATGTTTTGCTTATTTTTTGTGACTACATTGAATTGGAAAACAGGAAATTAAAAGAAAAAGAGAAATTGTTTGATTAAGTGGATGGATGAGACGACATCCTTATTGGATATCCTGGGAGATGGTGGACGGACCGGGTACATAGGGAACCCTACCGTGAACATTGCCTTATATCGGACGGGGTATCAAGGTTTGGTAATTTGGCGCTCATACCGGACGGGGTATAGGGACGACCTGTTTCACCCTCATACTGGATGGGGTATTGAGGAATGATATCTTTTGGTGCTCATATCAGACGGGGTATAGGGATGACCCATTAATTTTAAAATGTAAAAAGAGGGTTCACGCGTAGTGAGGACATCTCTATGGACCTCCATGGATACTAGTAGGCTGTTAAAAGGGAAGGTTGTTGTTATGATTGATCGTATATGAAATTATGATATGCGTTATGTTATTGACTATATAGGTTGTTTTTGGTAATCTCGCTATGATAAGTATGTGGTTAATGATTTTATTATGACAAACAGATTTACTTAAATCAAGAAGCTCCATTAGTTATTTTTATGATTTCTACCAACTTTCATTTATGTGTCGGTGAGTAGTGTGATATTCTTACTGGCTTAGTGTAGTTTACTCTTTCATTAACCATTTCAGATCAAGAGGAGCAGGATCCAGAGCTTGATCCACAAGAGGGTTGTGAGTAGGACGTTCAGTTTGTTTACTTTTAATTTATTTCTTTGGTTATTAGTTATTCTTTTAGAATGGTTATTCCCATAAGCTCTATTTGGTACTTTCAGTCATTGTGTAAAGAATATAAACTCTAATTTATTATTTCATTTCCGTACTAAATTTATAATTTATCACCTTTGGAGTTTTCGGGATCATTACAAGTAATTTGACTGAAGATACAACCATACCATCCTATCATCTAACCAAAAATATGCCATTAACATACATTAATATACAATCATCTAAACATAAAAAAATTTTGCGATCCCCATCCTATGTCATTTCCATCTAATTACTGCCATTACTATATATTAATTAACCATCACTAAATCCAAACAGGGTGTAAAGGTCCACCAAGATATAATCACTTAGTTTCTTTGATTGTAGCCCAAAGATGAACCAAATTAAAAGCGTTTGATTTGCTCACATGCCTTTCTTTGCTTGTATGAATGTCAAGTTCTTCTAGTGCCTTATTCAATTCATGTGGATTATTTAAAAAAATTCTCAGAATTTAATTCTCAAATTCTTTTGAATCCTTTAGAAGATCTTCTCTTGAAAGCACTTTTCAAAACACAATTTAAACTATTTCTAGAAAGCTTTTCATTTTTCTTGATTCATAGATTTGAAATCTTTTATACAAATATTTAGAAGTGAAGTCACCGACTTGTAGTTTTTCTCTTTACTCTCAGTCTTTACTTTCCTTGATGTTCATCAAATCGATTGCTTTTCGTTAATCATTGTTCTATATTCAACTTCTCAAGAGCTCATAAAGTATTCATTAACATATATTAGGTATTTAATGTAAACAAAATCAACATAAAAATTTCAAAAGCCATTTTAATTTCTTATAGATGATAAAACATAATTCTAATTTTAAATTTCAATCGAAAGGTAAGGTAGTGTTTACTAAAGAAGTTGGAATAAATTTCTCAATACTAATGCTCCCTCTCACTTTATGCTCTCAACTTAATAAGGCAAACAAATAACATTCTCATTTAGTTCACATCTCTCTTTACTATATGCTCTTGACTTAATAGGGTGAGTAAATGATTTTTCCATTATAGTTCACATTTTCTCTTATTCTATTCTCTATTTTATGAGTAGTCCTTAACATAAGGGAAATGTACAAGTGGACTAGTGTCTTCTTAAGGAAATTCATGCACTTTTTCAATTTTTTTTTTAATTTTATAATCTCAAGATATTTTACTAAATCCAATGAAATGTTAAATTCAAGGGTTTTTATTTCAGAGAGAATTTCTTATCTCCAATATGGAATCTTTCAGTTTGTCTAAAATTTCTCCCCATTTTATTTGTTCCTATCCATAAAAGAATCTTTTATAAATTTTTAAAATTTCTCTCATTTTCCTATTCCCTTCTTTTTTTTCTTGTCCATTTTTTCACTTTCTCAATGATAATGTCCTTATAAGTAATAGTGTTTTTCATTTTTTAATGGCTTATTATTCCCTTACTTTTCACCTTTCTATCATCAGTTAAAAAGAGTAATATATGGGAGAAAAATATTTGATTTGTCATGTATGCAATGAAATGATAAATATTTCAAAATTTCATAAACCCTTGGCATGTAATAGAAACTTGTCAAACCTTAAAGATACAAATAAATCACCTTATAATTTGAATCTCATCATACTTGGGATTCCCAAGGTGGAACATGCAACACGTATATAAGTTAATAGAACATTTATAATTCTCATTTTACAATACTTAAACATTTTAAGAATAGTGCAAAATCAGTAATTCCTCATTCAGAACTTTTCAAAGTCAGGTGTCTTTCAAAGTTTAAAAGTAGCATACTAAAATTACGTGTAACATGTAAGAAACATCATATTGATCACAACATAACTCCACTATTGGCACAAAAACTAGAATATGTGTTCATCACATCACAACCAAATCACTAGTGCAACACATGCTTAAAACAGGGCAAGTATAATGTTCTAAGGCTATATAACATTCACAATAGAAAAGACTCAAGACTGTTCATTAAGACTATCGAATATGTTGATAGCTCAAAAACTTACTGTCACTACTTCCTATCCCTTTTTAACTAGATATGTTGAGCCAACTTAAATTTTAAGTTGATTTTTTATGTTTTGAAGGGCCTCAAGACTTTTTCATCTTGATTGAGATTTCATATAGCAAAATTAACTAACCCTTAATAGAAGAGGTTCTAGCTAATTCTGTATTAATTAGTGTTTTAATTGCTTTGAGTGGCTTGTTATTGGTTTAGTTTCTTTAGGATTTAGATTTATTTACATCCTCATTCTCTAAGTTGTCTTCATCATAATTCTATGTAGTTGGCATTTTTATGATATCTTCTTCCTTTAAAAAATCAAGAGTTACTCTAAGTCTTCCAATAAGTGATATTAATGAATCGAAGGGTACTAGGGTGGTCTTAGTTTTAATGACTTTCATCCTAGGCGGGATCATATAGAGCATATATTAACTTTTATTGAAGTATGTGCTTAAGTATGAATATTTTTGAAAGGGCCAAACTATCAAATTGATGATGAGTAAGAAGTACATTAATTCTTACTATATAATGCAGAATTCTAACATTTAAGAAGCTGGTGTCACACTTGGAATGCTCAAGTTTAAAGTAATTAATCATTAATTTGGTGGCTTTGCTTTTGCTATAGTTTAAAATGTAGCCAGACCATTTCCTTCATAAAAATTAGCTCCTTTATTGGGAACCCTCCTCAATTTTGAAAGGTTATCAAGTGATATTTCCATTTCAACATTATATTTAGAGGTTAGGAGTCTGTTAGTAGTATTAGTCAAGTTGTCATATAAAAATCTTACAAGTGTAGGTAAATTGGATAGGAGTCTCATAGAAAGAATTCAAAACTTTAGAAATTAGCGATCTCTTCTATTCCAAAATGAGGCCTAATGAATAAAGATAAGATTACCTTGTGATAGAAAGTTATAATGAGCCTTGTGTCTCTCAATTGGTCCATCTGTCCGACGCTTTATCTCGTAAATCTATTTGCAGGAAATAAGCTTCACATATGTCGGCTTTGGTAGGAGCTCCCACGTTTGATTTTACTTTAATGCAATAATTTCCTCTTCCATAGTTTTATTCCACTCCAAATTCTAAGATGCTTCTTTAAATATCTTTGGTTTTTTTGCATCTGCTTCTTCTACCATAACATCACTAACATATTTGAGATTTGGCTTTTTGGTTTTTATTGATCTTTTGAGTGAAATTGACACTTTTGCTTCACTAAACTCATTTCTTCATTTGGTCATTTATATATACAATTTACGCTATGCCTTTTTCGATATCACATCTATCATTTGCATCTTTAACTTTACCTAAACTCAGTTGGATTTACGCAGCTTGGAACTTATCTTTGAAAGCGTCTAATTATAGTAATATCTCATTTTCTGAGGACCACCATGAGGATGTTTCATCAAACACCACATTCCACGAGGTGTAGCACTTCCTAGTTAAAGGATCACAACATTTCCACCCCTTCCTTTAATGTTATATCCCATAAAGTTACACCTAATAACTTTACTATCAATCTTATTATGTAAATGATGAAGTACAAATACGTAGTATATATATATATATATATATATATAAACTAGAAAATAACTAACCTTAGGTTTCGTATTCCTAAACTTTTCAAAGGGTGAAAGAAAACATAACTTTTATTGAGGAAGCCTATTGATCGCAAAAGCTATAGTCTTCATTGCTTATGCCCAAAATCATCCCGGGACATTTTCCTCATGATGCATACTATGATAAACTTTTGCTAAGTGTCCGTTATTCCCTTTCTATTACGTCATTTTGTTGTGGAGTGCTAGCATATGTGAATTAATGGCGTATTTGACACTTTTGAAGAAACTAAGAGAATTCATATGAGGTATACTCTTCCCCCTTGTCAGTGCGTAGTCATTGAACCTTTTTACCAACCTCCACTTTTGCAATATTTTTAAACTCTTTAAATTTTAAAAATGTTTCAGATTTTTAAATCCACAAGTACCTAAAAAATGGTCAATAAAAGTCACCAGATATGTCATGACACCAATAGAGACTTGGTTGACATGTCTAAATAAATAAGAGTGAATTAACTATAATGGCTCATTCACTTATAATTTGGACTCTTTATATGAATACTGATGCATTTGCCCAAATTAACATCCTACATAATGGTGTATGTTCTTGCTTCAAGTTGTGGAAGTCCCTTTAGCATTAGCATTTTTATCATCACATTTAGCTTCGAATAACTAACTTGACTTAACTGCATGTGTTATAAATCTATCATCTTGTTCGTTTTTGTATTGTCAACATTTACAATTTCTGCAGACATTACATAGACTGATTCTTGTCTCTATCTCTTCATCACCAACTCTTCTATAATCTCAAAACTATGATATACCTTTACATCTTGCGGACCAAACAAAATAAAATGGCATGAAAAAGTTAATTGTGCTATGGAGAGAAGATTTTTCTCCATACCTAGAACATAGTAGACATTTTAGAGTGGCATCTTTGTACCATTATAGTGAAGAGAGACTATCGTATTACCGATGTGAGGTATTAATCAATTTGATTAGATTTTGTTGCTATAAGAGCTAGTTCCTCCTTTTTTATATCAAAGAATGCCTTAACATCTCATTCCTCTTCACTTTTAGAAGTAGTAATGTTACTCTCCACGTGCTTTTTTTTTTACAGATAAACTTTTGCCATTTGACCTTTTTTCCCACAATTATACCACTTCGCTTCAAATTTTTTTCTATTGTCATGGTTCTTTGAAGCTCCCCCTGCACGAGCTTTCCCTCACTTTGATGAAGCTTTCCTTTACTTCATTTCTTTTAGATTCATCGACAATATGCTACTTAGAATTCCATATGCTTTTGTTGGTGTATAGGGCTTCATCTTCACCATTTAACGAAACTCCTCCCATTTTCTTAACCAAGGCTTATTGATCAACAAATAAATTCTTGAACTCAACAAGTAATGATTGATTTTAGCATCCCTATACTATAGTGACAAAGCCTCTATATTTGGCTCTCAAACCATGAATAATTATTCTTTTCATCCTTGTTTCTCCAATTGGAACTTGTGGATCCAACTTTGAAATTTCGTGGCATAACAACTTCACCTTGTGAAAGTACTGACTATTGTCATGTTGTATTGTGTTATAGATAGTAACTCACTCTCAAGAAATTGAAGTCTTGTGTCATTCTTCTTTGAGAACAACTTGGCAAATGTATCATGAGATTCTTTTAGGGTTTTGACATCCCGAATATGCTCTAATATGTCATCTTCGATCGTAGTCTTCAAAACAAATGTTGTTTTGCCCATTTTTATCTTCTATTTCTGTAATATACCATGTGCATCCTTTGCCTTCGGTTATAAAACATTGTTTCCATTGATAACCTCCCACAAATCTTGGCATTGCATGTAAGACATCATACATGTAGACCAAGAATTATTATTTTGATTATCGAGCTTTTTGTTTTTGCCAACGAATTCAAGATCACCCATCTTGTTAATAGAAAGCTCTCATGAAATTAATGTAGGACTTCCTTAACTGTCTTGCTTTAATATTACAATATTGAAAGACATCTAGAAAGAAGACTTTAGAATCTCTCGTGAAGGAGGCTTCAAAGCTTTGAAATGCACTCAATGAAAGGTATATCACAAAACAAAATATGAATGTATAAATGAATGAATTCATTTGATGCAAATAAGCTACCTTATATAGGCACAATTAATGTAACAAAAGACATGTTTCCTTATTCTTTGCCGCTAACTTCTCCACTAATGATTTTTCAATAAATCATTAAAGAATAAAAAACCAAAATTGAATGCTTAAGACTAGCTAACTTCTCCACTAACTTCTCGGCTTAGTAAAGATAAATTATAGCACCTAAATTAATAAATTAAATTAAAATAAAAAATAAAATCGATCAAATAAAAACTGTGCTGGTCGATATTGTAACTTTAACACTGCCCACTTTCTTCCTTTTTTCCTTCATAAAACTAAGATTTTAGTATTCTTTTTATTACTATTAGTTTTATGATAATGGGTTGGACCCATTAATAGCCACTTAGCCAACATTTCTTACTCTTATTTTTTCTCAATAATAAATTTTTCGGAAAGAAACTTAAATTTAGTATTAACTAATTAAAAAAACTCTTAAATTTTGTAGATAAGAAAAACATTACTAGAATAGTTATGGAGACTTCACAAGGACAAATACTTTAACCTATAAGAAAGACATGGGATGTTGGTACCATTTTATGAGATTTTAACAGTACATAACACCCTTACATACTCTTTTGCCTTTTCCTTATTTTCTCATGTTATGTTTATTATTATGTTACTTTATGATTGTGGGCGGTCTATTTCCTTTTTAAATGGAAAGTTGGACATTCATTGAAAGACTAGAAAATCAAAGAATAAAATATTATGATAATTAATCTCAACAATAGAAAATTTAGTTGAGTTCAAAAATTTATGCAAGTTTGTCATTTAAAGAGATCTAAAATTTTAAACTTGAAAGATTTAGAAATCCTTGAACTTGAAGCATTTTTTGATTAAAATAGTGTTTTAAAAAAGTCTCCACATTGTAACCTAGCAAATTTTGTTGTTGAAGGTGTACTTGGATCTCTTTCACTTTATATTTTATATGTAATAGAGTTTTGTTATTGAATTTTGAATGTCCTTTTCTTTCTTTATTAGAATAAATTCTTAGTCTAAGTTCTATTATTTTACATTTTAGAGGGATTAACATTACTATAGAAAATTTTTACCTATTGAAACATAACATCTAGGGATTAACATTTAGAGGCATGAAATAATTTGTCTTTGATATGAGCGATAAAATTCTCATAATTATCAAATTTCTCTCATAAAAATTGTAAGATGAAGAAATGAATATCTTGATTTCCCTTTGTTAAGCTCTTTGAGACAATCCAAAAATCAATAATGGCTTGAAATTTAAAAGTTTTTGGTTCAATATCTTCTTATAAAAGCATTGAACATTTATTTTTTTATATTCATAATATAAAGATCCTAGAATGCGCATGAAAGCAATTCAAGATAATACAACATATCTAGCTTATGTTCATCCATTATCTAGCTTGATGAAGCCTAAAAGCTTATCGCTTCTCTTTCGCACTCGTAATAAATTATCAAATGTCTCATAGATCCCAAGTACTGTTATCGATGAAAATACTCTTAATTTACTTTTTAAGAGGAGTGCTTTATTTTTTTAATAGAGAATTATTTTTTTTAGAGGAAAGGAGAGATTTTTAATTTTTTGTTTACTCTAAATCCATCATATATTTAAACACGCACCTTAAATACATATAATAAAGAAAGTTAAACCCAAATTACTAGATCAAATCTAGGGTGTGCTCATGGCTCACCAATTATTGATGATCAAACCAATTAAACATCAACTATCAACTAAACATGCTAACCATAAAAGGCAAATTAGTCAAGCTCTTTGCTACATTAAAAAATACTAGCTTATAAAAAAATATAAACTGCACAGATGTTCGACACCGAAGAGAACCAATTATGGCTTTTTCGAATAATACAACAATATTTTCCATGGAATAAAGATCAACCATTAGATATCTCTTAAGTCAATTTTTTCGGGGCCTATCCAAGATATTTATCTGTGCCAACAATTTGATAACATGAAAATATTATTAAAAATAAAATAAAATACTTTATTCATGATAAAATTGTGACTATGAGTGTTACAGATGAAATTTAACTATGAGACTATTATGTGTAGATATAAATGTGCCATTTAGAAAAAAGTTATCTTCTACTATAATTCTTCGGACCAAAAATTACATACATACTACACAAAAAGGTTCATCAAATTTGTAACGACCCTGGAATGTCCAAAAAAATAAATTATAACTTAAGTGCGGAAGCAAAATAAATGGTTAAGGTTTACATTCCTTACATAATAACTTAAAGTACCAAATAGTGCTGCGGGAATTACCATTTCAAAGGAAATACAACGAAATAAGGAAATGAGCAAAAAATAAATAAAACTAGCATCCTACTCGCAACTCTCTTGTAGATCGAGCTCTGGATCCTGGTCCTCCTGATCTGAAATAGTTAAATAAGGAATGAGCTACACTAGCCCAATAAGAATATCACGCCAACTCTCTGACACAGAAATGAAGGTTGGTAGAACAAATGGAGGACTTAATTAAACAAATGCATTCATTAATAATAAAATTATTTATTGTCCACTTACCGTAGCGAGATTACAAAAATAACCTATAGAAATAAGAACATTATACATATCATGATTTCATATGTAATCGATAACATAGCACATATTATACTTTCACATTCAAATAATCGAAACAACAACTGTCACTTTCCATCAGCCTGCTGGCATCCATGGGGGTTCATAGGGATGTCCCCGCTACGCATGAATCCTTTTCTTTAACATTCTCAATTAACAGGCCGTCCTCATATCCCGTTCGGTATGAGCGCCAAATTACTAAACCTCAATACCCCATTCGGTATGAGGGTGAAACGGGCCGTCCCCATACCTTGTCCGATATGAGCACTAAATTACCAAGTCTCGATACCCCCTCCGGTATGAGACAACATTCACAGTAGGGTTCCCTATTATACCCAGTCCGTCCACCATCTCTCAGATATCAAGTAAGGCTGCCGTTTCATCCATTTACTTAATCACACAATTTTTCATTTTTCTTTAGTTTTCATTTTTTGAATTCGATCGTAATCACATGAATTAAAAAATGCATGTATTCAAAACTATAAAATTGATCAATAAGGTACTATCATGCATTTAAACTCTAAAAACAACCAACAGAACAACAATATATAATTTCTGATTCTGGCTCCATTAGTAATCTATAATTAATTATGAATATTTTTTAAATTACATAAAATACCATATTATTATTTATTTATACTTCAATTCTATAACCGAGGATAGGGTGAGGGATTCTTACTCGATTTGATGCCCGAAAGGCTAAGTTGTTGACTGCGCCTATTGGCAGTCCCTAGGTTCCCTGAACTTTTCTTCGGGGATTAATTTACATTACAAGTGCCTACAAATATCCCAAAAAAACCGGGGATGGCATCGCCTCCTGTGGTGGCAATCCGCGTCAAGTCGACTATTTTCGGCCTTTTTTGGCGGAATTCAGCTGATTTTGCATCAATCCTATGAGAAAACATGTTAAGGGAGCTCAGTTGGTCAAAAAAATACAAAAAATTAAAACTCACCGGTGGCGGGGCTCTTTGGTGCGGTGGCTCATCTGGCTTACGTTGCGGTTGGGTGTTTTGCTCTGGCCAACCTGTAGAGAAGGAGACAGTGATTACAATGGTAAAAAAATTACACCGAACGGGAATCGTGAAGGGCCTAATTTGAGGCATTTTGTGAAATTCCCAGTGATGGTGCCGCTGGGTTTTGCCCGCAGTTTTCGACCAATCAACCGATCCTTTTGCTTTGATTTAGCCATGGGGGTGTTTAAAATTAGATTCTAAGTGAAAAGAAATTTTTTTATCTTTTCTGGTGGTCGGAAGTAGCTCCGGCGTGGCAGGGGGTGGCGACTGCTCTCCTTCCCAGCGGCTAGGTCTTCTTCTCCGGCGAGGGTGGCGGGTGGCTAGGGTTAGAGTTTGGTGGAAAGGGGTTATTTATATCCGTTCTCATTTAATCTGGGCCATCCATCGTGTTTGAGCTATAATGTTTGATCGTGATTAAATAGGGAGTGAATCTGGACCGTTCATCGTGATCTAATCTGTACTATCTGATCGCGTTTAAATCTGGCTGTCTGATCGCGTTTGGGGAGGGAACGTATCCAAGTCGTCCGTGCGCGCGAGAACGGATCTGGACTGTCCGATCGTGGGCACGCAGATCGCTTGTGTGGCCTCTTGTGTGGCACCGTGTTAGCGTCTGTTGCCACGCAACCCGTCCTGATTTGTTGGGGCTACTGACCGGGCATCCTATGTGGCAAAATTTTTTTAAATTTCATTTTGACCTCCGGTTTCTAATTTTGCTTTCAAAAATACCCTCTGCTCAAGCTAGAACCCACACTTATTCAACTTTGCATACAACTTCTTCTCTCTAAGAACCTACAAAACCTGAGTCAAATGGTGAACGTACTCATCTCTGCTCTTTGAATAGACCAAGATATCATCGATGAACACAATGACAAACTGATCCAGGAATTGTCTGAAAACTCTGTTCATCAAGTCCATGAAGATGACTTAAACGTTGGTTAATCCAAATGGCATGACTAGGAACTCATAGTGTCCGTACCTGGTTTGAAAGGCTGTTTTGGGAATGTCTTTTGCCCTGATTTTTATCTGATGGTAACTTGAACGGAGGTCTATCTTGGAGAAGACTTGTGCACCCTGCAACTGATCAAAGAGGTCATCGATCTTGGAGAGAGGATACTTGTTTTTGACCGTGACCCTGTTCAGACTTTTGTAATCAATACATAACCTGAACGTCCCATCTTTCTTTCTTACAAATGTGACTCCGGCACTACAAGGGGATACACTATGTCAGATGAATCCATTGTCCTGCAATTCTGTGATTTATTTTCTAAATTCTTCCATCTCAACATGGCTCATGCGGTAAGGAGCAACCGAAATAGGCTGGGTGCCTGACTGAATGTCTATGATGAATTTGACTTCTCTGTCGACTAGCAGTTCAGATAGTTCATCCGAAAACACTTCTAAAAAGTCTCGGACTACCGAAATCTCTTGAATATAAATTTTTTTCTTAGGTTTGCCCTGTACCATGTTCGAGTTGGCTTCTATATCCTGCTGATTCAGATTGTAAGCCCTGCCCTGAATAAGAGGTCTGGGCTGGTTCTGGTTCCTCGGACACTCCCTTGCATAATGTTGGGCGCTACCACATATGCGGCAGGTGTTGTTGAGGCGATTGCAGGGTCGGTCCCCATGATCCTTACCACAATACTGACAGATCTTGCCGCATCCTGCTACTGAATCCTGAGGGGGAGCCTGAGTCATTGGCCTGGGTTTCTTTTTTTGTTGAAAAGGTGCAGTAGGTGCTGGTATGTAGTGTGGGGCTGAGGACCTAAAGATCCCTGCTACTTGAGGGAAGGTGTGAAGGCTCCTCTCTGCTAACTGTGCCTTAGCTAGAACAGTCGAATAAATACTGAGCTCGAGCACAAACAACTACTGTTTGATCTCAAGATGGAGACTCCACTCGAACCTTCTAGCATTCATGCCTTCGTCCATTATGCTCTTAGGAGAATATCAACCCAACTCTAGGAACTTGCAAGTATATTTTGATATAGTCATGTCCCCCTGGACCAAGTGTGCAAACTCCATCTCCTTCAGATGTCGGAGATGTTCTGAGAGGTACTCTGTGTGAAAGGTCGTCAGGAATTGTTCCCAAGTGATTGAAAATGGTAGGGTGGTCTGCTTGAGTTGCCACCAGCGGTCTGCTTCTCCCACTAGCATGTAGGTAGCAAGGATGACCTTCTGTTCGGGGATCACCCACAGGGTCTTGAAGGCCTTCTCTTTCTCAGATAACTAGAACTCAGCCTCTTCAAAGGAGGATCCCCCTGCAAAAGTAGAAGGATTTAGTCTTCTATAGTTTTCTATATAGCCTGGGTCCATCATGAGAGGAGCTGGGTCACGTGGATGAGGGAGTGGGCTGGGCTGAGGATGGATTGGATGGCCCTGCAGTGGTACTTGATGGTACGGTGGAGGCACCAGATTGTACTGTGGTGGTGCCGGGTGATGGGGTGGCTGGGGCACCAGATCATATTGTGGGGTGTTGGGTGGTACTGTGGAGGAGTAGGGTCATATCTAGGTGGCTCAGGATCCTCCTGTTGTAGGGGTGGCTTAACCTGTGGCAGTGGGGGAGGGTTAGGTAGCTCCCTCCTTTTCTCCTAAGCTTGTTGGGCAGCAATGAGTCTCTCCACCATCTCAAATAACCGATCAACATCATCTCTAAACGAACCCTCCCAGGCTGCTCGGTTTAGTGGGGGTCTTTCTCTCCTTATTTATCTGTACCTGAATTTTATAGGGAATGGTTGAGTGACAATTCATTATTTTTGGTGTTTTCTAAGGGTTTTGTGTAAGGAATGGGTCTAAAGAATGCGACTCTGATACCAACTGTAACGACTCCAGAATGTCCAAAGAAATAAATTATAACTTAAGTGCGGAAGCGAAATAAATGGTTAAGATTACATTTCTTATACAATAATTTAAAGTACCAAACAGTGCTACGAAAATTACATTTTTTTAAAAAATACAACGAAATAAGAAAATGAGCGAAAAATAAATAAAACTAGCATCCTACTCTCAACCCTCTTGTGGATCGACCTCTGGATCTTGGTCCTCCTGATCTAAAATGGTTAAATAAGGAATGAGCTACACTAGCCCAGTAAGAATATCATGTCAACCCAGTAAGAATATCACACAAACTCTCCGATACAAAAATGAAGGTTGGTAGAAAATCAAAACAACAAATGGAGCACTTAATTAAACAAATTCATTTATTAATAATAAAATCATTTACTGTTCACTTACCGTAGCGAGATTATAAAAATAATCTATATAAACAATAACATTATACATATCATGATTTCATATGTAATCGGTAACATAGCACATATTATACTTTTACATTCAAATAATCGAAACAACAACTGTCACTTTCCATCAACCTGCTGGCATCCATGGAGGTTCACAGGGATGTCCCCGCTATGCGTGAATCCTTTCCTTTAACATTTTCAATTAACGGACCGTCTCCATACCCCGTCCGGTATGAGCACCAAATTATTAAATCTCAATACCCCGTCCGATATAAGGGTGAAACGGGCCGTGCCCATACCCCGTCCGGTATGAGCACCGATTTACCAAGTCTCGATATCCTGTCAGGTATGAGACAACATTCACGGTAGGGTTTTCTATTGTACTCGGTCTATCCACCACCTCCCAGGATATCTAGTAAGGCTGCCGTTTCATCCATTTAATTAATCACAAAATTTTTCGTTTTCCTTTAGTTTCAATTTTTCCAATTCGATCGTAATCACATAAATCAAACAATACATGTATTCAAAACTATAAAATCGATCAATAAGGTATCTTGCATTTAAACTGTAAAAACAACTAACAGAACAATAGTAGATACTTTTTGGTTCTGGCTCCATTAGTAATCCGTAATTAATTATAAATATCTTTTAAATTATACAAAATACCATATTATTATTTATTTAGACTTCAATTCTATAAACGATGATAGGATGAAGGATTCTTACTTGATTTGATGCCCGAAAGACTAAGTTGTTGACTGCACCTACTAGCGGTCCCTGGGTTCTCTAAATTTTTCTTCGGGGATTAAAACACGCTGCAAGTGCCTACGAATATCCCAAAAAACTCAAAAATAGTGTCAAGGCCACTTTGGCCAATTCCAGAATTCTGTCACGGCAGCTTCGCCGTGCTCCAACGCCGGTGCCGCCGTCTGCCTCGAGTCGGCTGTTTTTAACCGATTTTGCATCAATTCCTGCAAGAAAACACGTTAAGGGGCCTCGGTTGGCTGAAAAAATACAAAAAATCATAACTCACCAGCGGCAGGACTCTCCGGTGCGACAGCTTCTCTGACTCACGTTGCGGTTGGGTATTTTGCTCCAATCAACTTGTAGAGAAGGAGACGGTGATCACAACGGTAGCAAAATTATGCTGAACGGGAATCGGAAAGGGCCTCATCAGAGGCATTTTATGAAATTCCCTACAGTGGTGCCGTCGGCCTTTACCCATAGTTTTCAGCCGATGGACCAATCCTTTTACTCTGATTTGACCATGTGGGTGTTTAAATTGAATTCCGAGTAAAGGGAGAATTTTTTACCTTTTTTAGTGGTCAGAAGTAGCTCCGGCGCCGCGGCGGGTGGCGGCGGCTGGGTCTTCTTCTCCAACGAGGGTGGCTGGAGGCTAGGGTTAACGTTGGGTGTAAAGGGGGTTATTTATATCTGTCCCCATTTAATATGAACCGTCTATCGCATTTGATATGGACCATCCGATCGTGATTAAAAGAGAGTGAATCTGGACTGTTTATTGCGATCTAATCTGCGCCGTTCATCTCGATCTAATCTGGACCGTCTGATCGCGTTTAAATCTGACCATCCAATTGCGTTTGGGGAGGGAAAGCATCCAGGCCGTCCGTGCACGCGGGAACGGATCTGGACCGTTCAATCGCGAGAACGCAGATTGCCCGTGTGGCACCTCGTCAGCATCCGTTGCCACGCGACACGTCCTGGTTCGTCGGGACTGCTGACCATACATCCTACGTGGCAAATTATTTCTAAACTGTATTTTGACATCCGGTTTTCGATTTTTCTTTTAAAAGTACCTCTAAAACCCAAATTTTCACCAATTTTTTTAAAAATTGTTTTCAATTTCATCATCCATCACATTTTCTTCATTTTTACACTAAATTAAAACTAAAAAGATTAAAAAATTATATTTATAGTTAAATTTAATTGTTAATTTAAAAAGTTTCAAGATATGATGATAGGATTAGACATGATAAAAAGATGTTTTAAAGGGGAATTCTATGGAACCTTGGAGACATTTAAGTCTTTGAAGCATTTATAAAATAATTTATTTGATAATTTGAATATTTTATTCAGTAATTTATTAAAACTGTGTAATAGAAACTTATATTTTGAGTCTTTATAAGTAGGTTTTTTTCCAATACATATTACGCATATGCCTGATTTTGTAATTTTAGTATACTAACTTTTTAAACAATTAATTGGAATATTTTTTCTTTTTAAGCTAATTATGTAACACCCAAGTATTTTAATCTCATTCTTATTATTTTTATTATTTTTTTCATATTTTCCTTTTTTTGTATTTGAATTTTTTAGATTTTTAATTAATTTAATTTGATTTAATTTAATTTAATTTAATGAAAATAAAAATAATAATAATGATAAAATTGGATAAAAATATTATTTGAATTTAATTGAGATTGATTTTGGGAAAAAGGGGTGAAAATTTGGATTCCGAGGGTATTTTTGAAAAGAAAATCGGAAACCGAGGGTCAAAATATAATTTTAAAAAGTTGTGCCACGTCAGCACCCACGTCAGCAGCCACGTCAGCGGCCCAGATTCACGCGCACGGACGACTCAGATTCAATCAGGCACGGACGGCCCAGATTGCATCGCGATGGACGGCTTAGATTTAATCCAAATTAAATCGCGATCGAACGGTCCAGATTTAATCTTGATGGACGGTTGAGATTAAAAGGCAAAGGGTATAAATAACCCCTCCCACACCTGACCACAAAAACCCTAGCCGCCAGTGCCTCGTCGGAGAAGAAGAACCAGACGCCGGAGGAGCCGGCCGCCGCCACCCACCGCCGCACCGGGGAAGTTTCTGACTGCCGATCGAGGTAAATTTTCTCTCCCTAGCTTGTTTTTCGATGCTGAGTCCGCCTATGGCCAAACCGGAGCCAAACCACCGGCCAAACAGCTGAAAAACCCAACCGAAGCCCAGCGGTGCCACCGCGCCCCCCCTCTATTTTTGCCTCCGATGAGGCCCTTCCCGGCTTCCGTTCGATGCAAATTTTATATCACTGTGATCACTGTTATTTTCTCTACAGGTTGATCGGAGCCAAACATCAAAACGCGACTCACGCTGGAAGAGCCGCCGCACCCGAGAGCACCGCTGCTGGTAAGTTTTGGTTTTTCGTGATTTTTTGGCCCACCGAGGGCCCTAGGGTTGTTTTATCGCAGGGACCGATGCAAGTGTGGCCGAATTCAGCCAAAAACGACCAACCCGAGGCGAATCACCGTTGCTTGCGGCGGCGCCGTCGCCGGGGCACGGCGGAGCCGCCGTGCCAGAATTGTGATATTGGCCGAAAGGGGCCCAGGTCTGATTTGGGATTTTTTGGGACACGTGCAGGTACCAGTAGTGCGTTTCAGTTTTTTGAAAAAAATTCAGGAAAATTAGGGACAGCCTGTAGGCGCACTGTATAGTCGAATTCAGACCCCGAAACAGGTAAGGACCCCTCACTCTATTTCCTATCACGGTATTAAAGCTAAATAAATAATTAAACTGTACTGTGTGACTTTATAAATATATAATTGATTAAGGTTACCAAGGGAGCTCGAGTTTGATACAGTGTTGGTCTGTTATTGTTTGATCTAATTTTCAGTATTAAATGCAGCATGATGTTTGATGTAATTATGTTATGGTCTCGTATGCATGATCTATGGTTTTTTTAATTATGGTTTGTACTATGGTGAACCCGATACTGTGTTGTCTTATTTGGTGTCAATTACTGGTTTACATGTTGTGTATGATTGGATGATTGAGATCAAGAAAAAAAGGCAAAAAGGTTATGTGAATTGATAAATGGATAATGTGGATAGCTTGACTAAATATCCTGGAAGATGGTGGACGGACCGGGTCCGTAGGGAACCCTACCGGGAACGTGGTCTCTCATACCGGACGGGGTATGGAGACCTTATGTGTTTTGGCGCCCATACCGGACGAGGTATGGGGATAGCCCGTTTCACCCTCATACCGGAAAGGGTATTGAGGTTCATGGTTTTGGCGCTCATACCAGATGGGGTATGGGGACGGCCCTGGAATCAGGTTATAAATGTTAAGAGTTCACGGGTAGCGGGACCCCTATGGATACTAGTAGGCTGGTAAAATAAGAAAATATGTTGTTTGATGATTGAAATGCAAAGGCATGATAAGTGTTATGTTGTAAAGTTTATATGATTTCATGATGATGATAATGTTATTGTTTTCATATGTTGCTTTCATGGGTCTCACCGAGGTAAGTGGACAGTAAAGGTTTTTATGTTAATAAACGAGTTTATTATAAATTATGCTCCATTGGTCATTTTATTTTCTACCCACCTTTACTTCCATGGCGGTGAGATAGTGTGATGTCTTTACTGGGCTAGTGTAGCTCATCCCTTATTTAACCATTTCAGCTCAAGAAGACGTAGTTCCCGAGCCCGTTCCGCAGGAAGACGGCGAAGGGGACGCCTAAAGACTTCATAGTTATATTTATAGTTTTTATTTCGAATATCTCTTTTAGTTAGTTTGTTCCTTCATGTTTTGAATACGTTTTAATTATTGTGTAAGGGATGTTAATCAAAAATTTTATTACGCTTTCGCATTTGAGATTTTGGATACATATATTCCATTTAAATTTCTGGGGCCGTTACAAATTACATTTTGTTCTTAGGCCTCATATAAAAATATTGTAAACACTTAAACCTAATTACCTCATTGGCAAGCTAACACATTTTCTTTTGGAATTATGGACGTGTTTTTCACCTAGTTTACTCATCTAAAATGATTATATAGATGAACAGAAAATACAACCTATGAAAGACTTATGTTAAAGAGCAATGATTGGAACAAGTGTAAATTATTGTGGAATGAATTTGAAAGTTATGTTTTATTTTAACTATAAGATGATGAGAATTCTATCTAAATTAATAAAAATTAAGTCAATATAAAATTTTATGTGAAATAAGAACGATATTTCCATATATCATTTAAAATATATTATTTTAAATTTGTATAGAACTCTATGTGAACTTAATTTTTTTTTTTGTATAATACAATTTAGAAAATACATAATTGGATAAAATGGATTCTTCCAAAGATACCTAGATATACTTGTTTTGATGTCATTCCTAAGTATAAGCAAAACATAAACACCAAAAGATATAAAAGTTAGGAACTTGCAAAATTACATACATATATACATATTGCTATGTGGAGTAATACATATATATGTATTACTCCACATAGCAAAAACGAAAGTACATATTCTTACGAATTATTAGGTCACAATTAGAAAATAGCTTAGATAGTTTGAGAGATTACATGTCATTTGTCAGTTCTAGTATAGAAGCTTCATCATCTTTGCAGAGCACCAACGTTATCATCAAGAATACCCTGCAAAAAAAAAAAAGATAATTCTGTTCCTCTTATATATTTTCTTGAATCTCATGAGGGAAAATTGTGATTAAAAGATATTAAAATGATAGTAACTACCATTAATAAATATTTTAAAAGAACATATATGAAAATGCATGCAAATTATAAACAATTTATCACTACTTAAGTCAAGGTCAAATTTTATTAACGTAATTAGCACGATTGGTAACTTTTTTCGTGACCATAAGGGAATATATTTGAGTGTCCTACATGGTTATGTATCATCTCACATAAGATTTAAATAAAAAATTTAGTTATAATCCTTATATATTTATATATAGAGAGAATGAGAAATAAATAAACCTCACTTCAAAAATTAAAATATGATTTACTAGCCGAAAAAAGTAAAAAATGGGAAAACCAAAGTCTGGAACTTACCTGATTCTTCAGGTTTTGCATGAAATTCGCGAGCTCTTGAGATAGAGTAAGTGCTACCATTTTTGTCTATTCACAAGAAATTAAATTGCTTACTCTCTTGTCAACTTATTTGCTTCTTTTTCTAATGCTATGACACTAATTAGATTTTTCATTCAATTTCTTGTACTTAATATTTCAAGATATTCATATATATATATATATATATCTATCTATCTATGCATGTAAGCATGATGTTTCAACATTTAACAATCTATCTATTTACGCTGATACAATAATTTGTAAGCAAATCTTTTATAAAAGTTTTTGTTGATATACCTAAGTGAATTAATAATTTGGATTTTATGATTAATTGGCAGGATTTGGATTTAATTTCGATTATGTGTCCACTTTTATTTTAATTTTGATTCTTTATTCAATTTAGATTTTATATCTAATTTAAACTTCAAGTCAAATTGGTAATATTTTTATATGGATTAATCGTAAATCCAATTAATAAATTGGACCTTATTGTACTGTTATATCTTCTAAAGATTTAAAATTTATATGAAATTCGTTTGTATTTTTGTATTCAATTTAATTATTAGGTAATGTAACTTTTATTACAAAATAATAAAAATTAAGATCATATGATATTTCATATAGAATACCAATAATAATCCCATACTTTACTAATCTTGACAACATTTGGAATAACATTTTCCAAATTTCACATAAAATATAAAATAATCTTAGCTTTTTATTATTTCAAGGAAGCTCTCCAGTAGCTTCTACTTAACCCAAATGTAACTTATAAATAAGTTTTACAAAAAAATCTCAAAATTAATTTTACGGACAGTTTAAAGTACTGAAAATTTCTTCTTTAAGAGTTTTTCTTTAAACAAATCTAAAATTTTAAATTAGTATTATATAATAAAATACTCTGTAAAATGATGTAAATAGAATTTCTATGTGTATCTCTATAATATTTGAAAGTGTCAGTACATTAAAATTATTTACTATATTGTATTACTATTTGACTGTATTATCTTGCTATCTGTTCCAAGAATAAAATAATTTCTAAAAATAAGTTAGTGACTTCTTCATAATATTAATAAACTTAAGGGGTCTATATTTTTAATATATATTTATATAAATGAGCTATAATAGAATAATATTTTTTATAGTGAATCCGAAACTATTAAATATTAAGTCACTAACTATTTTAATACAAATATTGTACTACATATAAATAGTATTGGGTAAAAAAATTCAGATTTAGAAAAAATCTTTTTGGCAGTGAATTTGATATTATTAGATATCAAGTTACTAACCATTTTAATACAAAATATTTAATGTATAAATATTACATGTCAAAAACGTTCAAATTTAGGATTATATATATCTATTATATTGAGATAGGATTTGAATTATAACCATCACTTTGCCATTTAAGTGCCAAACAATTTGTAGTAAAATTTACTAAGAAACTAATATACTATTATAAACGAGCAGTATGTATTATGTAAAATACCTATCTTTTCTAACTAAAGTAAACTGTCAAATTAGCTTAAAAAACTTTCTGCCGAATAACCTTATAAATTTAGTACTACTATCTTTTTTCTATGATCACATATATATTAGTAAAAAAAATAAGACAAGTTAGTTAAAAAAATTATTTTTCATTGATAATCTATATTTTCTAGTGAAGTTTAAAAATTTTACTTCATTAAACTTAAGGTATCATATATATTTTCTAGTGGAGGTTTTTCATTTACTATTAACTAAAGAGTTTTTGTCATTAAATTTTATTTTGTTAAATTTTATTTCATTAAATTTTACTTCACTATTTTATAATTGAAGCTCCTTAAAATTTTATCTACAAAATATGCATCAATATTTCTACATATATTTACACATTAAACACAAATAGAATTAAAATACAGAAAAAAATGAATTGAGAAAGTGTCTTATATACCATCACATAACAATGAGTAAAGTCGCACCTAGTGAAACAAGTGCAACATGGTCTTGGGTCCTACAAAATTTTTTACAGCATTGGTCTTCTCCAAGGTTTCCCTTTTTGAATCTCATGACTCGAGATTAGGCATTTAGAAATGCCAACACAAACATCTAAATTTTTTGTTTGTACCTAAAGATAAAGAATAATGAAAGAGAACTTAGTTTTTTTTTTTTTTGTTAACGAGCATTCATTGCCTATCCTTCATTTTATACTGTGAATTAAGAAATCTTTAACTTAAATAAAAAATCTATCACTATCTAGAACGTGATTTTCTAAATGAAATCTTTGAACTTAAATAAAGAATCTGTGATAATTTGGAACGTGATTTTATAATACTTATCAGATATCTTACTTAATTTATACAAGATAATTATAAAGAATAATTTAATTCATTATGTAGTCAGCAATTGTATTTAAATTAATTTTTGAATTTTAATATATGTGCATGAAGAACCTATTAGCCATTTGAAATATTATTTGTATTAACTTCATTTTAGTTAAATTATTAAACATAAGGAAATGCAATTTAAATTTGAGACATTATTTTTATCAATTCCTTTATGTTCCATAAGAAATAAACCACAAGCTTGATCGCGAGGAAATTATATTCGATGAATAAGTTAATTGTTTCGTCTATTTTTTAAAAAACTTTTGAGAATACATTTCAAAGAATAAATCAATGTCATTTTCAGATTAGTTCCTGAAGTTTTTTCCTAAGATGTTTTAAAAAGATTAGATTTTATAAAAACCATAATTTTATAGGAATTATACGATCTAAACTATTTATACACTAATAAGTATTAAGTTCTTTAGAAAAATTGGTGTGCGGTAAACCTGAACTAAATGAATTACCAAAGTTAGTTTAAATATCTTTTCTATAAAAAAATATAGAAACAATGGAGTCAAGTTGTAACATCCAAGCCTAGAGAAATAGGGCCCAGCCCATCAACTTCAAATCGACGTCATTCTAAAGATGGGCATCAGAAGTAGAAAAGGATAAAAAATGGTGTCATTTTGGGAAAATCCTAAAAACGATGCCGTTTTGATGAAAGACAAAAAAAAGTTGCAAAGGCATGTTTGCCTCCATAAGGGGAGGAGGAAGAGGTGTGTATGCCTCTAGTGTCTGCACGAGAAGGAGAGGAAATCTGCATATCGATGAAGGAAGAAGAGGCAATGAGAAAATTAAAAAATAAAAGATAATTAGAACACCACTGTAACTGTAACTAATGATAGTGAGGAACTAGTTGTATTTTCATTTGTTGAGGATCATAGTCATGTCATTGATTTTAATACTAAGTAGGTTATTGATTCTATAACATCCTATCATGCTACACCCATGAGAGATGTCTTTACTATGTACAAAGTAGGAAATTTTGGTATATGAGTAATACTAGTTGCGCAGATATTATGTGTATTGGTGATATTTGTGTACAGATAAATATTGGTTGCACATTAACTCTAAAGAACATGTGACGTGTGCCAGATTTGTGTTTGAATTTGATTTATACTCACACCCTTGACTTAAATGGCTATTACAATCCATTTAGTGGTAGAAAATGAAAACTTACTAAAGGTTCAATTGTTATTGCTAGAGGCAAATTGTCTCGCATACTTTACAAGACTCAAGTTAAGATTAGTATAGGTGCATTGAATGAAGATGAAGTTGATGTTTCACCAGATTTATGGCATAAGAGGTTGGCTCATATGAGTAAGAAGTAGTTGCAGATTCTGAAAAATAAGTCTCTTATTGCTTTTGCCAAAGGTATGAGTTTATACCCTTGTGATTATTGTTTTTACAAAAAACAACATAAAATTTCTTTTATTAGTTCATCTAAAAAAAAAACGAATGCTCTTAAATTAGTTTACTCTTATGTATGTGGTCCTATCAATGTGGAAATTATAGAAGATAGTAGATATTTTCTTACTTTTATTCATGATACTTTTTGAAAGTTTTGGGTGTTTATGTTGAAAACAAAAGACAGGTTCTTCAGTATTTTAAACAGTTTCATGTTTTGATAAAAAGAGAGAAAAAAACATCTTTGAAGTGCCTTCGAGTGACAATGGAGGTAAAAATACTTCAAAAGAGTTTGAGAATTACTACCTACAACATGGAATCATACATGAGAAGACTGTTCACAGTATTCCTTAGCATAATGGTATGGCTAAAAGAACAAATAGAACCCTCTTAAAGAAGGTCAGATCCATGTTGAAAATGGCTAAGCTACCAAAGCCATTTGGGGTAAAGCACTCTGTACTACATGCTACTTAATGAATCGATCTCCATATGTTCTTCTAGATTTTGATATTCCATAGAGGTATGATTTGAGAAGGATGTCACTTATTCTCATCTAAATGTATGGAGATTACTCATGACAAGAAAGCTAAAAAGTTGTGGTTGTTACAACATAAGTATGTCGAGTAGGTTCTAAACAGATTTAATATTAGAATGTAAGTCAGTTAGCACACCACTTGCTAACCACTTCACACTTAGCAAGAAATAATGTCCATTTACTCAAAAGAAAAAGGAAGAAATGACAATTGTTCCTTACTCCTCTGCAGTTGAGAATTTGATGTATGCTATGGTTTGAACCCGGCCAGATATTGCTCAGGCTGTTGGTTTGGTCAGCAGGTTTCTCTCTAATCCCAATGAGGACCAGTAGGAAGCAGTAAAATGAATTTTTAGACATTTGATAGGTACTTCTAAGATGTATTTATATATAGAGGCTCAAAACTATTTCTAGAGGGATATATAGATGCAGATATGACAAGTGACCTTGACGGTAAAACATCAACCTCAGGTATGTGTTTCTTTATCTACAACTTAGACAGAGTACATAGCTATGACAGAAGCAAGTAAAGAAATGCTTTGGATGAAAAGATTTCTCAAAAAATTGGGTTTGAAGCAAGATGAGTATGTGATGAATTGTGATAGTTAAAGTACTCTAGATTTGAGTAAGAATATCACACATCATTGTCGAAATAAACATATTGATGTGAGATACCATTGGATATGTGAAGTGGTGAATAATCAATAAATGTTATTAAAAAAGATTCACACTGATTAAAATCCAACTAATATATTGACCAAGGTGCTGATTCATGACAAGTATAAGTCTTGTACTAAGATGGTGGGACTGAATAGTAATTGAGTGATAAATGAGTGTACATCTCCTCATGGGCTAGAACGGTAGATTGTTGGTTATCCATCCCACATGGCAAATTAAATAAAATAAAATAAATAAATAAATAAAGGGTGTTGGTAGTTTTTTGGGAACTAACATAAAAGAAAGGGGTTTCCAATTTTTCTTCTCCGCACGAAAATCGTAAAAGCAAAAGAGCATCAAATTTTTAGTTATCTCTCATTCTCACGCATACAGACTGAGAAGGGGAAAAAGGTTTTGTCTTCAGAAAAGGAAAAGAAAAGCAAAATAGTTCATAATTGATTTTCTTCTACTCTATGTATGGGTACTGATGAAAGTAGAAAAGGAAGGATTTGTTTTGTTTCATACATAGAAATCGAGACAGGAAAAATTATTGACAAGGTTTGGTAATTTTCTTTGGTAATTTTTGAATTAATTTTTTGGAGGATTATTCTCTAATTTCTTGGTGTGATCATTCAAGAGAAATTAAGTTTGGTTACGGAAGAATTTATATATTTTCTCTAGAATACTGTGTACTTGATTTTTGTGAGAGTAGATTTGACTCGTAATTTGGTTCATGATTTTGTCCTCTACAGTGGAGGGTTTTTAACGTAAATCTTGTGTTTTTTATTTATTTTTGAGGTTGCTTCTTTGTTTGCATTGGAATTAATTTACAAATTGATTGGCTTGAAAGTATTAATTGATATTTGTTGATTAATTTTGTGATTCCCTTAATTTGCACAAGTAAGATTATTTTGAAAGACCCAACATAATTTGCTTTGTCACAGATTGATTTTTTTTCCCGATTTTAAACAAAAGAAGAGAAACACTAAAAAAAAGTAGATGCAATCAACCATAACTTATTTCTGTCTACTTGCTCTCCAGTTGCTTCAGTTTCTACATTTTCTTTAAACATAAATTACTATTGTTCTCTCTTCAATTTTTTCTTTTATTTTTTCTCAATAGTAAATTTTTTAGGGAAAAAAATTTTATTTCAAGTAAAATTTAGTAATAACTAATTATATATTAAAAAAGAACTCTTAATTTGCATGGGCAAGAAAAGCATTAAAGAAAAGTTAAGGGAGACCTCGATCAAATAAGAAAAACCTGCAAAAGAGGTATGAGATTTTGATTAGTCTTTATGGGATTTTAGTAATAACCTACCATGTATATATATATATATTTTCCGTACACTTTTACCTTTTTGTCATATATTGCTTTAGTTTTTTTAGACATTATGCAATTTTATGATTGTAACGGCCCTGGAAATTAAAAAAAAATGTATATAATTATTCTAAGTGCGGAAGTGAAATAAAATAGATTATGATTAACATCCCTTACACAATAACTAAAATGAATTAAACGTATGAAAGAATAGACTAACATAAAGGAAATATTATGAATGAATGCTATAAGGAAAACTAATAAATTCTTTGGCTTCTACTCGCCGTCTTCCTACAGAACGGGCTTGGGAACCAAGTCCTCCTGATATGAAATTGTTAAGTAAGGAATGAGTTACACTAACCCAGTAAAGACATCACACTATCTCACCGTCATAAAAGTAAAGGTTGGAAGAAAACAAAAACGACCAATGGAGCATAATTTATAACAAACTCATTTATCAATAATAAAAACCTTTACTGTCCACTTACCTCAGTGAGATTCATGAAAACAACTTATGAGAGACAATAACATCATAAACATCATAAGATCATGCACACTCTGTAACATAACACATATCATATTTTTGTATTTCAATCATCAGACAATATATTTCCTCTTTTATCAGCCTACTAGTATCCATGGGGATCCATAGGGGGTCCCCGCTACACGTGAACCATTTACATTAATAACTTAATTCCAGGGCCGTCCTCATACCCCGTCCGGTATGGGCGTCAAAACACATAAAGTCTCCATACCCCGTCCGATATGAGAGACCACGTTCCCGGTAGGGTTCCCTATGGATCCGATCCGTCCACCATCTCCTAGGATACCTAGTCAGGTTGTTGACATTATCTATTTATCAATTCGCATACCTTTTTTCATTCTTTTCTTAATTTCAATTATCCAATCAAACATAAACACGTAACCCAGTAATAGACACCAAACAAGGCAACACAACATCGGGTTCACAATAATTCAAAGCATAATAAATGAAACCGTGATTCATACATATGAAACTATAGAATAAACACATAAGGAACCATACTTCATTTAAAACTGTAAAATAAATCAAACAACAACTGACCGAAAAATACATCAAATTCGGGCTCCATTAGCAACCTTAATTAATTATACATATCTATTAATTCATAAATACCGTTTTATCATTTATTAAGTTTTAATGCCGTAATAGAAAATAGGCTGAGAGGTTATTACTTGTTTCGGAGTTTGAAATCGGGTTCTCACTGTGCCTACGGGCAGTCCCTAGATTTCTCAAATTTTTTTCCAGAAACTGAAACACACTTCCGGTACCTGCACATGTCCCCAAAAAATCCCAAATCAGACCTAGGTCCCTTTCGGCCAATTTTAGAATTCCGGCACGGTGGCTCCGCCGTGTTCCAGCGACGGTGCCACCGCCCGCATCGGCGATCCACCTCGGGTTGGTCGTTTTCGACCGAATTCGGCCAAAGTTGCATTGGTTCTTGTGATAAAACACCACTAGAGCCCTCGGTGGGCCAAAAAATTACAGAAAACCGAGGCTTACCGGCGGCGGGGCTCTCGGGTGCGGCGACTCCTCCGACGCGAGTTGCGATTTGGTGTTTTACTCTAGTTAACCTGTAGAGAAAAGGACGGTGGTCACGGTGGTATAAAAATTACATCGAATGGGAACCGGGAAGGGCCTCATCGGAAGCAAAAATTGAGAAAACCCGTGGCGGCGCCGCTGGGTTTCGACGGTATTTTTCGGCCAATTGGCCTGATGGTTTAGCTCTGATTTGGCCACAGGGAGGTTCAGCATCGAAAAACGAGCCATGGGGAGAAATTTTACCATGTTTGGCGGCCAAAAAATCCTCCGGTGCGGCGGCGGGTGGCGATGGCCGGTTCCTCCGGTGGCTGGGTCATCTTCTCCGGCGAGGGTTTTGGCGGCTAGGGTTTGGGGTTGGGCGTGGATGCGATTATTTATAACCTTCCCCTTTTAATCTGAGCTGTCCATCTGATTTAATATGGGTCGTCCGATCGTGATTAAATTGAAAATAAATCTGGACCGTCCATTGCGATGCGATCTAGGCCGTCCGTGCGTGATCAACTCTGGACTGTCCGCACGCATGAAATCTGGGTCGTCCACGCGCGCCTTTGATCTGGGCCGTTCGATCGCAGGCACGCAGATTGCCCACGTGTGTCCGTCCTGCGTGGCTTCCCGCGTCAGCGTCCCTACTACGCGGCATGTCCTGGTTGGCTGGGGCTGCTGACGCGGCTGCTGACATGGCATTGTTTTTCTAAATTGCGTTTTGACTCCCGGTTTTCGATTTTCTTTTCAAAAACACCCCTAAAATCCAAAATTTCACCCTTTTTTCCCAAATTCAATTTCGATTAAATCCCAAAAATAATTTTACCCCATTTATTATTA
The DNA here is from genome assembly GCF_054855325.1 of Carica papaya. Classification (NCBI taxonomy): domain Eukaryota; kingdom Viridiplantae; phylum Streptophyta; class Magnoliopsida; order Brassicales; family Caricaceae; genus Carica; species Carica papaya. Next base: position 12,276,010 of record NC_142310.1, read on the forward strand.
TTATTATTATTATTTCTATTAAATTAAATTAAATTAAATTAAAATCTTATAAATTAATTATTAAAATAAAATAAAATAAACATAATTTAAAATTAAATTAAAATAAAATAAAAATAAAAATAAAAGGGAAATCTTTGGGTGCTACAACTCTCCCCCCCTTAAAGAAATTTGGTCCCCTAAATTTGCCTCTTACTCTTGGTTGAACAAATGGGGATACTGGGCTCTAAAGTCTGATTCTAGCTCCCAGGTAGCCTCCCTTGGCGAGTGGTTCTGCCACACTACCTTTACAAATGATATTTTTCGATTGCGGAGTATTCTACTCTTTTGGTCCGTGATAGCGACTGGTATTTCCTCATAAGATAAGTCCTCTTGGAGTGGAAGTAGTTCATGAGGCAAGATACGAGAGGGGTCTGGGTTGTACTTACGTAGCATGAATACATGGAACACATTGTGGACCTTGGAGAGCTCTGGAGGGAGTGCTAGTCTGTAGGCGGCAGTACTAATCCTGTCCAAGACTTCATATGGTCCAATAAATCGGGGGTTCAGTTTTTTCCTCCTGTCGAACCTACTAATTCATTTGAAAGGAGTGACCTTAAAGAACACCCGGTCGCCTTATTCAAACGCTAAATCTCTTCTCCGGGTGTCTGCATAACTCTTCTGCCTGCTTTAAGTCGTCTGAATGTTCTTTTTAATTTTAACTATTTTAGACGTGGTCTCCTCCACCAACTCCGGGCCGAACAATTTTCTGTCGCCCACTTCTTCCCAACAAATTGGTGATCTGCTTGGGCGCCCATATAACGCCTCATACGGAGCCATGCCAATGCTCGCTTGGTAACTATTGTTGTAGGCAAATTCTATCAAGGGTAGATGGTCGTCCCAATGGCCCTCAGAGTCAAGAACACAAGCTCGGAGTATATCCTCAAGTGTACAGATTGTCCTTTCTGATTGTCCGTCCGTCTGAGGATGGAAGGCAGTACTGAGAGACAACTTTGTTCCCATGGCCTGCTGAAAGCTACTCCAAAACTGAGAAGTGAACATGGGGTCCCTGTCAGATACCACTGTCACTGGAACTCCATGAAATCTGACTATTTTTCGGATATACATTCTTGCTAACTTGTCCAAGGGATCGGTCATCCTGATGGCCAGGAAGTAGAAAGACTTAGTAAGCCGGTCAACAATTACCCAGATGGCGTCATGTCCTGAACGTGCCTTGGGTAATCCCGTTACAAAGTCCATGGCGATATGTTCCCACTTCCACTCCGGGATCGGTAAGGGCTGAAGTAACCCGCCTGGGCGTTGATGCTCTGCCTTAACCTGCTGACATACCAAGTATTTAGATACAAAGTCAGCTATGTCCCTCTTCATCCCATTCCACCAAAACTGGGGTCGCATGCTTTGGTACATTTTGGTGTTTTCGGGATGCATGGCAAACTTGGAGCTATGAGACTCTTTCATGATGTCTCTCTTTAACTCACTATCGTCTGAAACACACACCCTGTTCTAGAACCGGAGTAACCCATCAGCAGAGACTCAGAATTCTGAGCTCACTCTCTGTTCTGCATCATTCTTACGAGCTACTAGGGTGGGGTTGACTGACTGGGCTTCCCTTATTCTCTGTATTAACTCAGGTTGGACGGTCAGACGGCCCAAACATGCGACTCTCTTCAGGTCCTGAAGCCGAACCTGTTGTGTGGCCCCAATTTGCCTGCTTTCTGAAACCATTAAGTGGGCTAAGATACCTGCACTTTTCCTGCTGAGGGCATTTAGCACCACGTTACCCTTACCCGGATGATACAAGATATCACAATTATAGTCTTTAAGGAGTTCCATCCACCTTCTCTGACACATGTTGAGATCTTTTTGAGTGAATATGTGCTTCAGACTCTTATGATCGGTATAGATCTAGAAGGTCTCTCCGTATAAATAATGGCGCCAGGTTTTTAAGGCGTGTATAATTGCGACAAGTTCTAAGTCATGGGTGAGGTAATTCTTCTCAACATTCTTTAACTGTCTAGACCTATAGGCTATGACCTTCTCATGCTGCATCAGGACACAACCCAGGCCTAGATAGAAGGCATCACTATAAACTGTATATCCCCCCGATCTACTCGGGAAAGCCAGTACGGGTGCAGTGGTCAGCCGCTTCTTTAATTCTGAAAAACTTCTCTCACAGTCCTCATTCCACTCAAATTTGGCATTCTTCTTTGTGAGTCAGGTTAGGGGAGCCGCTAGACTAGAGAATCATTCGACAAACCTGCGGTAATAACCTATCATTCCCAGGAAGCTACAGATCTCCTTGACTGATGTCAACTTTTCCAAGCCAAGTACTGCTTTAACCTTTTCGAGATTCACTGATACTCATTCCTTCGATATAATGTGTCCAAAGAAGGCAGTCTGCTCAAGCCAGAATCCACACTTACTCAACTTTGCATATAGTTTTTTCTTTCTGAGGACCTGCAAAACTTGGGCTAGATGGTGAGCATGCTCTTCTCTACTTTTTGAGTATACCAAGGTGTCATCGATGAACACAATAACAAATTGATCCAAGAATTCTCTGAAGACCCTGTTCATAAAGTCCATAAAGATGGCCGGGGCATTGGTTATCCCAAATGGCATGACCAGAAACTCATAGTGTCCGTACCTGGTTCGAAAGGCTGTTTTGGGAATCTCTTATGTTCTTATTTTCACCTAATGGTAACCTGATCACAGGTCTATTTTGGAGAAGACCTGCGCACCCTGCAGCTGATCGAAGAGGTTGTCAATTCTGGAGAGGGGATATTTGTTCTTGATTGTGACCTTGTTCGATCCTTTGTAATCAATACACAGTCTCAACGTTCCATCTCTCTTTCTGGCAAACGTGACTCCGACACCCCAAGGAGACACACTGTGTCTAATAAAACCACTGTCTTGCAATTCAGTGATCTGTTTCCTTAACTCTTCCATCTCAACACGGCTCATGCGGTAATGAGCAACAGAAATGGGCTGGGTGCCAGGTAGTAGGTCTATAGTGAACTCAACTTCCCTGTCCACTAGCAATCTAGACAGTTCATCCGAAAATACATATGGAAAGTCTCGGACTACCGGAATCTCTTGGATACAAATTTCCTTCTTGGGCTTGCCTAGTTAGAGAAAATAACAAGGTTAAAGTACTTGAAAATTAAGGAAACTTGCTATTAAGGAATAAGTATCAAATGATTTTATTAATTTATAAATGGCTCCTCATTAGGAGGATTGAATACAATCTTCTTGTTAAAGCAATCTATGGTGGCGTGATACGCCGCTAGCCAATCTATTCCTAAAATTACATCAAAATCCCCCATGTCTAACCCTTTGGGTCTACGCTCAGTTTTCTATTTGCTATCTCCACAGCACAAGCCCTGTAGACAACTTCCCCTAATAGTGTTTCACCCCCAGCAGTAGACACAAACAACATTGAATCAAGTTTATCAGGTGATACATTAAGTTTGGATGCAAAAACATGTAAAAAAATGAATGCGATGCACCAGTGTCAAATAAAACATGAGCAATATGGTCACAGATAGTGTACATACCCTGTACCACGTCCGGGTCGGCATCGGCATCCTGCTGGATGAGGTTGTAAACCCTGCCCTGAAAAGGAGGTCTTCCTTGGTTCTGGTTCCTCGGGCACTCTCTCGCATAGTGCTAGGCACTACCATATATGCGACAGGTGTTGTTGAGGCGATAGCATGGTCGGTCCCCGTGATCCCTGCCGCAGTGCTGACAGATCTTGCCACGTGCTGCCCGTGGAGCTTGAGGGAGAGCCTGGATCGCCGGTCTGGGCCTCTTATTTTGTTGGACAGGCGTAGTAGGTGCTGGTCTGCAGGGTGGAACTAAGGGTCTGTGACTCCCTGATGACTGGGAAAGGGTGTTGAAACTCCTCTCCACGATCTGCGCCTTTGCCAAAACAGCTGAATATGTCTTGAGCTCTAGTACCAACAAGTGCTGCTTGATCTCTGGGCAGAGGCCCCACTGGAACCTCCTGGTCTTTCTGCCCTCATCCATTAATGTCTCAGGGTAGTATTGGCCCAGCTTTAGGAACTTATGAGCATACTCCGACACTATCATGTTTTTCTGGACCAGCTAAACAAACTCTGTCTCCTTTAAATGTCAGATGTGCTCGGGGAGGTACTCAGCATGAAAGGCTGCTAGGAACTGCTCCCAAGTGATAGGCGTGGGCACGGTGGTCTGCTTGAGCTCCCACCAACGATCTGCTTCCCCCACCAGCATGTAGGAAGCAAGAGTAACCCTCTGCTCAGGAACTACTCATAAGGTCTTGAAAGCCTTATCTGTCTCCGCCAACCAGTACTGGGCATCTTCGAAAGAGGACTCCCTTGCAAAAGTGGAAGGGTTTAGTCTCCTGTACCTCTCTACGTAGGTCGGGTCAATCAGGGAAGGAGCTGGGTCCTGTGGAAGAGGGACTGGGCCGGGCTGAGGATAGACTGGGGGGCCCTGTGGTGGCACCTGCTGATATAGTGGGGGCACCGGATCAAACTGTGGCGGTGCTGGGCAATACTGTGGCTGAGGCACCGGATTATACTGCAGCGGTGGTGCCGGGTGGTACTGTGGAGGAGAAGGCTCTTGTAGGGGTGGCTCGGGATCCGCTCACTGCAGCAGTGGCTCAAACTGTGGTAGTGGGGGAGGGTCGGGTAATTCCATTCTCTCCTCTCCTCTCGACCTTGTTGAGCAGCAATGATCCTTTCGAGCATCTCAAATATTATGTCAACGTCCTCCCGAAGCGAATCATCCCGGGCTGCTCGGTTTAGTGGGGGTCTCCCTCTCCTCATCTCTCTGCACCTGTATTTCACAAGGAAGGGTTGAGTAATAATTCTCAGTTTGGTATTCCTCTAAGTATTATTGTGTAAGGGACGGGTCCGAGGAACGCGACTTTGATACCAACTTTAACGGCCCATGAAATTAAAAGAAAATGTATATAATTATTCTAAGCGCAGAAGCGAAATAAAATAGATTATGATTAACATCCCTTACACAATAACCAAAACGAATTAAACGTATGAAAGAATAGACTAACATAAAGGAAATACTATGAATGAATGCTATAAGGAAAACTAATAAATTCTTTGGCTTCTACTCGCCGTCTTCCTGCAGAATGGGCTCGGGAACCAAGTCCTCCTGATCTGAAATGGTTAAGTAATGAATGAGTTACACTAGCTCAGTAAAGACATCACACTATCTCACCGTCACAAAAGTAAAGGTTGGAAGAAAACAAAAACGACCAATGGAGCATAATTTATAACAAACTCATTTATCAATAATAAAAACCTTTATTGTCCACTTACCTCAGTGAGATTCATGAAAACAACTTATGAAAGACAATAACATCATAAACATCATAAGATCATGCACACTCTGTAACATAACACATATCATGCTTTTGTATTTCAATCATTAGGCAATAAATTTCCTCTTTTATCAGTCTACTAGTATCCATGGGGATCCATAGGGGGTCCCCGCTATACATGAACCATTCACATTAATAATTTAATTCCAGGGCGGTCCCCATACCCCGTCTGGTATGGGTGCAAAAACCATAAACCTCAATATCCCGTTCGGTATGAGGGTGAAACGGGCCGTCCCCATACTCCGTCCGATATGGGCGCCAAAACACATAAAATCTCCATACCCCGTCCGATATGAGAGACCATATTCCCGGTAGGGTTCTCTATGGACTCGGTCCGTCCACCATCTCCCAGGATATCTAGTCAGACTGTCGACATTATCCATTTATCAATTCACATACCTTTTTCCATTCTTTTCTTAATCTCAATTATTTAATCAAACATAAACACGTAACACAGTAATAGACACCAAACAAGGCAACACAACATCGGGTTCACAATAATTCAAATCATAATAAATGAAACTGTGATTCATGCAGACGAAACCATAGAATAAACACATCAGGAACCATACTGCATTTAAAACTGTAAAATAAATCAAACGACAACTAACCGAAAAATACATCAAATTCGGGCTCCATTAGCAACCTTAATTAATTATACATATCTATTAATTCATAAATACCGTTTTGTCATTTATTAAGCTTTAATGCCGTAATAGGAAATAGGGTGAGAGGTCCTTACTTGTTTTGAAGTCTGAAATCGAGTTCTCACTATGCCTACGGGCAGTCCCTAGATTCCCTGAATTTTTCTCCAGAAACTGAAACACACTTCCGGTACCTGCACATGTCCCCAAAAAACTCCAAATCAGACCCAGGGCCCTTTCAGCCAATTTCAGAATTCTGGCACGGTGGCTCCGCCGTGCTCCAGCGACGGCGCCGCCGCGGGCGGCGGCGATTCACCTCAGGTTGGCTGTTTTCGGCCGAATTCGGCCAAACTTGCATTAGTTCCTGTGATAAAACACCCCTAGGACCCTCGGTGGGCAAAAAAATTACAAAAAACTGAGGCTTACCGGTGGCGGGGCTCTTGGGTGCGGCGGCTCCTCTCGGGTGCTCTGGTCAACCTGTAGAAAAAAGAACGGTGGTCACGGTGGTATAAAAATTACATCGAACGGGAACCGGGAAGGGCCTCATCGGAGGCAAAATTTGAGGAAACCAGCGGCGGCGCTGCTGGGCTTCGGCAGTATTTTTCTGCCAATTGGTCAGTAGTTTGGCTCCGATTTGGCCACAGGGAGGTTCAACATCGAAAAACGAGCCAAAGAGAGAAATTTTACCTCGTTTGGCGGCTGAAAAATCCTCCAGTGCGGCGGCAGGTAGCGGCAGCAGGTTCCTCCGGTGGCTGGGTCGTCTTCTCCAGCGAGGGTTCTTGCGGCTAGGGTTTGAGGTTGGGTGTGGATGCGATTATTTACAACCCTCCCCTTTTTATCTGAGCCGTCCATCATGATTTAATATGGACCGTCCGATCGCGATTAAATTAGAAATAAATCTGGACCGTCCATCGCTATGCGATCTGGGCCGTCCATGCGTGATCAAATCTGGACCGTTCGCACGCGTGAAATCTGGGCCGTCCACGCGCGCCTTTGATCTGGGCCGTCCACGCGCGCCTTTGATCTGGGCCATCCGTGCACGCGGGAACGGATCTGGGCCGTCCGATCGCGCGCACGTAGATCGCCAATGTGTCCCCACCCCATGTGGCTTCCTTTGTCAGTGTCCCTGCCACGCGGCGTGTCCTGGTTGGCTGGGGCTGCTGACTGGGCTGCTGACGTGGTGCTATCTTTCTAAATTGCGTTTTGACCTCCGGTTTTCGATTTTCTTTTCAAAAACACCCCCATAATCCAAAATTTCACCCTTTTTTCCCAAATTCAATTTCACTTAAATTTCAAAAATAATTTTTACCCCATTTATTATTATTATTATTTTTATTTCTATTAAATTAAATTAAATTAAATTAAAACCTTATAAATTAATTATTAAAATAAAATAAAATTAACAAAATTCTAAATTAAATTAAAATAAAATATAAATAAAAATAAAAGAGAAATCTTTAGGTGTTACAATGATTATTGATCTTTTTGTTAAAAGTTTGATTGGTTGTTCTAAGTTCTAAAAACTGAAAAATAAAAGAATATAATAATTTTCACTTGGAAGATTTAAAAATTATATGACATAATTTTGTTATATATAGAGATCTAAAAATCAAGACCTGGAATATCTAAAGCATCCTTGAACTTGAAGCATTTTTAGATCCAATATATCGAAAAGGTTACCATATATTAAGTTAGCAAATTTGTTGTTCAAGTTTTATTTGGATCTCTTTTATTTTATAATTAATATAGAATAAAACTTCCATATTGAATTATTTATTTTTTAACATTAAATTCTATTTTGGATTCTACTATTTTACATTTGGGAGGGACAAGCAATATTAAAGAAAATTTCTACCAATTCAAACATAATTTCTAGACTTCGAAAGACAAAGGTACAATGTAATTTGTTTTTAATCCAAGAAATGAAAATCTCATGATCATCATCGATCTCTCGTCAAAATTATATTATCAGAAAATCAACATCTTGATTTACTTCCCTCTAGAAGAATACACAACCCAATATAGCTTTAAACTTAAAATTGTTCGTCTAATATTTTCATATAAGAGCATTGAACACGTATTTAAGGTAACATTTGTACTTTAATGTGTAAGTTAATTATAATTTAACATTCCCATTGACTTTTATTTCAAGCATGTGAAGTGGACCTTTCCCTGTGAATTTGTTTTAAATAGGAAGTATGACCTATATTCGTCATTTTCTAGCATTGGTCATTTTCAACAAAGTTCTAATTTTCTAAATCAACTACTTTGAACATAAATTATCTTACACTATATGATGGTGCTCTGCCCTTTTGACTGTATGTTATTTATTATATTCATTTTCTCTCCATTAACAATGCTAATTTTAGGTGATTAATTATATATAATCTTCAATCTTCATTTTTTTCTCTCATTTTTAACTTAAAAGCTCACCAAAATTTTGTTATATTTGTTCCCCTCTTGTTTCGTAACTAAATAATTAAAAACTATATTTTTAAAGTTTACTTATATTCATCTGACTTTATAATTTTATATGGATAATGTAAAAACCTTTTTATTTTTGTATTCATAATATAATAATCCCAGAATATCCATGAAAGTAACTCTAAAAAAAATTGTAGTATTCATTTCTAATAAGAATCATCAACCTTATGCTTCGATATCAGTACAGCAGAGCTAAACAAAGTGAAATGTCCTCAAGCTTATCTCTTATATATATGTATCTTTGATGAAAGCTTAAGATCTTGTTGCTCTCTCTATCACTCACACCAAATAACCAAATATGTCCTACATCACGATTACTATAATAGATGGAAAAGTTGTCTTGATTTATAGTTAAAAGAGTAATATCTTGTTTTTTACGTATCAAACTAAAATATTTTCCTTATGGACCAAAAAAGTGATTTTCAATTTTTTTTTTCTTCAAATATCCATCTTATGTTTAAACAGACACACAAACATATATACACAAATAATAGAGGAAGTTCAACCCATGGAACTCTATCAAATTAAGGATGGGGTCATGTGTAGCAGACCAAAACGATGTCATTTTGGGAAACCCCAAAACGGTGCTGTTTTAGGTATGAAAAAAACTAGAGGCGTGTTTGCCTCTGGTCGGGAAAGGTGAAGAGGCAGAGGCGTGTATGCCTCTGCCACCGGCTGAAAAGGGAGGAGAGGAGACCTGCACACCAAGAAAGAAGGGTCGTGTAAGACTCCTCTAAGCCCTCCCAATAAAACATGAAGAGAAAGAAGAAGATCGATGCAGGAAGAGAAAGAGAAAAAGAGAGAGAGAGGGAGAGAGGAAAATAAAGAGAGAAGGGCTACGGTTACCATCAGTCAGTAACTGAGAGAGGGTAAGAAGAAGAAGAATAAAAAAAAGATGAGGAGAGGTTGGTGCTGCGTTTGGCGGTGCATAGGAGAAAAAGACGGTCTATGTGGCGGCATGGTGCACGTTTTACTATTTTATGGCTCCCTCCGGTGTGATTCCACCAGATCTGTGCTAAATCTGAGAGCATGAGGTGCTTTGCGGTGAATTTTGGCCAATCCAAAGTGACAATCAGCGGCGAGCGGCAGCGATCGATGGTGAGCAGCGGTGGCGCGTGGCAGTCCGGTGGTTGCACACAGTGAGTCCTAGGAGCCCAGTTCAGGTAGGTGAGTTCAAAAAATCCTAATGGTTTATTGTTTTAGATTTAGGGTTTATTAATCCTATTTAATTTTAATAAAGTAAATTATTTATCCAGTTTAAAATTAGAAATAAGTTTAGTCACGGGTATTTGAAATTAGGGGATAACCAATTCATTACTAACCTGATACGAATATCACTGTAACAGGTTGATCTTGTAGATTGGAGATAATTTCACGAACGAGATTTAGATAAAAATCAGGTGATGTAAGCGCTTACAAATGTAGTTTAATCTTTCTAAGATATTAAAACTGTGACGTTTCATAATTAGTCATTAGGTGCATGATTCCGATGTGATTTTACTACTAATTGTTGTGTTCTTATTTATGTTTACTACTGAAACTGCTGATGAATTATTTTGCTATGTTTTGGTAACTGAATTCATATATGTACTTGTTGCAATGTAATTGAGAGTATATTAAGGATATATAGAAGAGTTTAGGGTGATGAATAGTTATAGTATGCGCGTTATAGGTATAGAATATATCAAATAATAAAAATTAGAAAATTTATTAGTGAGTTGAAATAAATAAATAGACATTAAAAGATTTGGCAAACCCATTTAACCGGTATCACTGAGGGGTGGCTGTGTGTGTAGCCTTTAGGTGTGTGACTGTGGTGAACCCTACCTGTGGATATGGCTTTAGCCAGACGTGGTGAAGCGATAAGAACTGTGAACTATATACTGTATAGTACAAACTGTGAACTGTGAATTGAATTGTGAAGTATTCACGAGTTAGAGGGGATCCTTACTGCTCTTATTGATACCGGCAGAAATGGCATCGCACGATAAAACTATTTTAATAGGATATAAACTGATAGGAATGAATAGGAAGTCATGTGTAACATTTATGATACTGAAACACTGAATTAGTATCTACTGAACTACTTACTATCTAAATTGTAATACTAAATACTGAATTATACTATTTATTGAACTGTTTATGCCCTGAATTATGATACTCAAATAATGAATTCTGAATGTTTATTGAATAAACTGATTTATAAGGTTTGGTTAATGAATTAGGGTGTAGACACCACGTGTTTCCTGAATTAAAGAGAAAAGTTTTTTGAACCATCTATGTCGGCATTTTTATATTTTCTACCAACTTGAACAGATTATCCTATTATTTGTTGCCACTTACATGCTTACTGAGCATATTAAGCTCACCTTATTTATTATTCATTTCTTCCAGATCAGAATATTCAAAACTCCGCTCCTGAACAGTAAAAGACTTGTTACAAGATCGTTTAATTTTTATTTTAATTTGAACAGTACTTAATGTTAATTATTTTATTTTTAGTGAGTATTTATTTTAGAGTTTAGACATGTCTCATAGATATTGGATATTTTGAGCTAAGTATGCAAGAAATGTACTTTTTATTATTTTAAAATTTGCTACATGAAGTATTCCTATAGATTATTTTATCATGATATGGTGTGCGTATGGTGAAGACTCTAGATGTGAGTTCGGACTGTCACAATTGGTATCAGAGCCCACGTTCCTTGGAATCATCCCTTGTACATGAGACTTAAGGATAAGACTATAGTTGAGAATATAATTTCAAAAAAGTAAATCTTAAAACTTTTATTTGGTGATGTAGGAAAAGAAAAACGAGGCAAGGACAACCCCCCACGAACAGATCTTCTTAGATAGAATCATTACGGGAAGATGTTGATCGTCTTTACAACTTGGTGGAGAGGCTTGTTATTGGTCAGCAAGATAGAGAAGAAAGGAGGGACCTTCCTAATCCTCCCCATGTTCTTGCATGGGGAGACCTGTCAGATCCTCCACCTCTTCCTCCACCTTAACAGGGCCCAGCTCTACTAGTGATGGATCCAGGTTATATTGAGAGGTACAAGCGATAAAATACAGTCCCATTTACAGGAGCATCGACTTTCTATGAGGCTAAAAATTGGCTAAAGGCAATTGAAAATTCTTTTAGAGTTTTGGCGGTGATTGATGAACAGAAGGTTATCCTCGCCACCTTTTTGCTTGAGGGAGAAGCAGAGCGCTAGTGGGAAGTTAAGCAAACTACTCTACCTATGCCCATCACATGGGAATACTTCTTGGAGGTGTTTAATGTTGAGTACTTCCCCGACAACATTCATCATCAAAAGGAGATTGAGTTCGCTCAGCTTACCTAAGGAAGCCTCTCCGTCACTATTTATGCTAGAAGATTCACAGAACTTAGTCGTTATTTTTCCAAGATTATATTTGATGAAGGAAAGATGGCTCAAAGATTTCAGTGGGGTCTCCATCCAAAAATTAGGAACCCCCTGATAGTACTTGAGCTTCGTACCTATCAGTAGGTTCTGGTCAAGGTACAACTCATTAAGAATGCTATTAGGACCTCTGCACCGACAACTGGTAGTTTCAGGCCTCTAGTCCCCTACAAAAAGCCACTCTCAAGTCAGGGCCACCAGAATAAGAGATCTAAGGTAGCTCACCCTACCCCACTGTAAACTCTACTGGCTAGACAAGGTCAGATTGTGTTCATTGTAGCAAGAATCATGGAGACATCCCGTGTTATCGACTCAACAATGCCTATTTTAGATGTGGAAGTACCGATCATCATATTCATGATTGCCCCTAGCCTTAGTTGCAAGGTAGACCAGCAGTCTCATACCGAGTTTATGCCATCATTCCTAAGGATGTTGAAGTTGCTCCTGATGTGATTTAGGGTAAGATAATAAAGGGGCTAATATCATCCTTGATGACCTACCATGATTGCCTGTAGACCAAGAAATGGAATTTGCCATCGATCTTCAATCAGGTACTCAACTGATTTCATTGGCCCCTTACAAGATGAGTTGAGTTGCAATAAAAGAGTTGGGAAGTAGTTTTAAGAACTTTTGGATAAGGGTTTCACACGATATAATTTGTCCCCTTGGGGTGCTCCAATCACATTTACAAAGAAGAATAAATACCCTCTTGCTAGAATTGATGATCTCTTTGACCAGCTACAGGGTACACGAGTCTTTTCTTAGATTGACCTACGTTCGGGGTATCATCAAATAAAGATAAAAGTTGAAGACATTCTGAAGATAGTTTTTCAGACTAGGTATGGACATTATGAGTTTTTTGTCTTGTCATTTAGGTTGACTAATGCACCTACAATGTTTATGGACTTGATGAATAGGCTCTTCAAACCATTTTTGGATCAATTTGTTATAGTTTTCATCGATGATATCTTGCTCTACTCTAAGAGTAAGGAGGAACATACTTTGTATCTTGCTCAAGTTTTACAGGTCCTTAGAGAAAAGAAGTTTTATGCCAAGTTAACTAAGTGTGGTTTTTAACTTGATTAGGTTGCCTTTCTGAGACATATAATATCAAGAGATGGTGTATTTGTGGATCCTCGCAAAATTGAGATCGTGTTAACTTAGGAACGACCTACTATGTTCAAGGATATTAGAGGATTTTTGGGATTAACTAGGTATTACTGCAAATTTGTGAAGGGATTCTCTAAGATTTCAAATTCTCTTACTCAGCTTACAAAGAAATATATCAAATTCAAATGGGATGAAGCATGTGAGAAAAGTTTCATAGAGCTCAAGCAATAGTTGACCACAACTCCTATGCTAGCTTTACCGAATGGAACTGGTAGGTATACAGTATATAGTGATGCTTTTTATCAGGGATTGGGATGTGTTTTGATACAGCATAGACGGGTCATAGCTTATGGGTCTAGACAACTGAAGACACAAACGGAATTACCCCACTCATGACTTGGAGCTTGCTACAATTTTCTAGCCTTGAAACTCTAGCGTCATTATTTGTATGGTAAAACATTTAAGATCTATACTGACCATAAAGGTCTAAAATATATTTTCACTCAGAAGGATCTTAACATGTGCTAGAGGCAGTGGATAGAACTACTAAAAGATTACGATTGTAAGATCTTGTATCATCCAGACAAGGGTAATATAGTGGCAGATGCACTTAGTAGGAAGAATGTAGGTACACTGGCTTGCATGATGGTTTTTGAGTGCAAGCTTTTAGAGGCTGTGCAGGAAATTCAACTTCATGATTAAGCTGAAGGTGTTTATTAAGCCAGTTTAAATGTCCAACATGCAATACTACAACAGATCAGAGATGCTCAATTGACTGACTCTACATTATCAGCCATTAGGAAAGACATAAAGCAAGGTTTAAAACCAAAGTTCAGAGTGTCAGATGATGGGTTACTCGGATTTAATGACAAGTTATGTGTTCCTAATAACGATGAATTAAAGAAAGGCATTTTGACTGAGGTTTATTGCTCCAAATTCACCATGCATTCAGGTAGTACTAAAATGTGTCAGAATTTGAGACCTCAATTTTGGTGAAATGGTATGAAAAGAGACATTGTTGAGTATGTTTCTAAATGCCTTACTTGTCAGCAGGTGAAAGCATAACAACAGCATCCTTGAGAAGCCCTCCAACCTTTGCCAATTCTTGAGTGAAAATGGGAACATATCATCATGGACTTCGTGATTGGATTGTCTAGGACTCGAGCAGGCTATGATGCTATCTGGGTGATCGTGGATAGGTTAACCAAGTCCTCCTACTTCCTGGCAGTGAAGATGAAAGACTTTTTGGATAAGTTAACTAGAACTTATATTCACGAGATTATAAGACTACATGGGATTCTGGTTTCAATGATATCTGCTAGAGATCCTAGATTTACCTCTAGGTTTTGGACAAGCTTTCAGTAAACAATGGGTACCCAGCTATACTTAAGTATTGCTTTTCATCATCACACAGATGGACAATCAGAGAGAACAATTCGCACATTCGAGGATATGCTACGAGCATGTGTTTTAGACTTTAGCGGATCTTGGGATGATCATGTGCCACTGATATAATTTGCTTATAACAACAGCTACTAGGCAATCATTGGTACCTATGAAGCATTGTATGGCCGACCTTGTAGGCCACCAATCTGCTGGGAAGAGGTTGGGGAAAGGAAGTTAATTAGCCCAGAGTTAGTAGAGTCATCAACCTAATACTTCGATATCACTACAGCAGAGCTAAACAAAGTGAAATGTCCTTAAGCTTATCTCTTATATATGTATATTTGATGAAAGCTTAAGATCTTATTGCTCTCTCTATCACTCACAAAAAACAACCAAATATGTCCTACATCATGATTACTGTAATAGATGAAAAAGTTGTCTTGATTTATAGTTAAAAGAGTCATATCTTGTTTTTTATGTATCAAACTAAAATATTGTCCTTATGGACTAAAAGAGGGATTTTTAATTTTTTATTTCTTCAAATACTCATCTTATGTTTAAACAGACACACAAACATATATACACAAATAATAGAGGAAGTTCAACCCATGGAACTCTATCAAATTAAGGATGGGGTCATGGCTCATCAATGTCGGTGATCCAACCCACTTCAACATCAACTAATAACAAAACATGCTAACCACACAAAACAAATTAAGCAAGCTATAATAAGCTAATCAAAAGAGCCAAATATATTTCATCTCATGAATTCAAGCTCCTCCCTACATTCAAAAACTCTAACAAATAAGGAAATATAAGCAACATTCATGTTCCACGCCAAAGAAAACTAATTTTGGCTCTCTAAAATAGTACAAACAATGTTTTCTACTGAACAACTTTCAATCTTCAAATATCCCTAAGGATGAATTCACCTGGACCTATTCAGGATCTTCTTCTGTGCCTGCTCTTCAATAACATGAAAAGTATTAATAGAAATAAATCCAATAATTTAGTGATGATATAATTGTGTACATGAATATTTGTGTAAGCATCTAATTTTTCTACTAGAAATAGTAATAAATGAAAATCATGTTTAAGAGTAAAAAATAATAATTAAATATCACCTTGATAATTGTAGTTATGTTTTGTTGTAGGATATCAAATTCATTTGTCATTTTTTTCGATGCGGTCAAACATCTAAATGCATAAAGAAACAAGAGAATCTAATAGTAATATAGAAATATTTAGTTTAATTTGATTAAAACGTCATATATGGTTGCATTTAAACTCAAACTAAATGAAAATGTCATATATGAGTATTTATACTTGGGTGTATTAGGATTAAGTTTTAGGCATGAGAGACACATTTTAGTTTAAAATTTTTCATATGGGTTCAATTATTTCATAAAATATGTTATACTTATTGAAATCATAAAAGTTTCAACCTTTTTTTTTTCTAAAATATCTTTTCTGCATTGGTTACATGTTATTGAACACATATACTGATATTATATTATATTAATAATCAATATTATACATTAACAAGAATTTTATGCAAAGTTCTATCATTTCATAAAATATATTATACTTACTAAAACCATAAAAATTTCAACCTTTTTTTTCTAAAATATCTTTTCTGCATTGGTTACATGTTATCGAATACATATACTGATATTATATTCTATTAATAATCAATATTATACATTAACAAGATTTTTACGTAAACAAGAGAAAGCTAATAAAGACATAGG
Source organism: Carica papaya (assembly GCF_054855325.1). NCBI lineage: Eukaryota > Viridiplantae > Streptophyta > Magnoliopsida > Brassicales > Caricaceae > Carica > Carica papaya. The sequence continues at coordinate 12,292,190 of NC_142310.1, forward strand.
TGATGTTGCTCGAGAAAAAAGAAATTCTTACATTGGTTTATCCTTTTCTTCATGAATATAACAACATAATTCTTTGTATGCACTCGTCATTCTGTTACCAGCAAGTTTTCAATTCCATATTCAAGTGAATAAAAGATTGATTAGGTTATATTTATATTTACTTAAATAATGTGTAATGCAATAATACTTAAGTCTAATAAATAAAGAAAAAAAGATATGGATTTCAGCTTTAGCTGGAATTTAGACGTAGACCAAAAATTTATACACATACAACCACAAAAGGTTTATTAATTGATACTGGAATAATGAATTTTTTAATTTCAGAAGTTTAAAGATATGTTGATATAATGAAACATGATAAGAAGACATTTCAGATGGAAATTCCATGATACTTTAGAGACATTAAATCTCTAAAGTGGTTATACTATAATTTATTTAATAATTTATGTATTTTCTTCATTATTTTTTTTTAATTGTAAAACGGTAACTTATATTTTAAGGTATTTATGAATAAATAACTCGAATTTATATATTTAACTTACTATTATACAATGTTATCAATTTACTATAAATTAATATTAAAAAGTACTGATGAAGGGCTTGCACCTCTAAAGTATCAGTAAAATTGATATAACAGTTAAATAAATCTTGTACTATTCAATAGTGCCTTCACTTACACAACTTAGGTTTTTATTTAAATTGAGATTTTATATTCAAATTTATAACTACATATATATATATGTATATTTCTAGTGATGCTATAAAGAACTTACTATAGAACCATTAACTAACTATTAGTAGAAGATTTTTCTTTTGTACAAAATTTTATTGTTAGTAAGGCATATTGCGACAATTTGCTGAATCTAATTTGGAGAATTCTTAAAAAATGTTTTAAAAAGCTATGGATTTCAAAACTTTTACTAGTTTGGCAATTTTCTCATGAAGTTTTGATGAAGGGTTTGAAGGATGGGATAATAAACGAGTAATAATGTGAGACAGGAAAAGAAAATTTTCCAAAAACTATTCTGATTCATGTCATAACAATGTTTGATTTATAATAAACTATACTAACTTTTTAAAGAACTAACTAGAATATTTTTTCCTTTAAGCTAATGTTATTTTGTTCTTAGCCCTCATAGACTATTTTGAATGCTTAAACCTGCTTGGTTCAACTGGTAAGCTAATACATTTTCTTGTTGGAATTCTGAATCTATGTACAAGTGGAAATATAATTCTAAAACTTAATTATCTTCACATAGTTTAGTTATCTATAACATGATGAGAAATCTACATAAAATAATAAAAAGGTAAGTTGATATGAAATTTCTTATAGGACAAAATAATATATCAATTCGATATATTAATTTTAATAGAACTTGAAATATATTATTTTAATTTTGTATAGAACTCTATGTAAACTTAATTTTTTATAATCATGATACAACTCTAGATATCCTAGTTAGATAATATAAATTTGTTCGAATGCTAAAAAGAAATTTAGAAAAAACATTATGTTTAAAATTATAAAATAACATGGTCAAAATATTTATTCATTCAACTTTAATTTAATATAAATTTAATATAAGATTCTAATAATTGAAAAAAAGTATTATTTTCAATTATGAAGTATATGTCAATGTGTATACAACATTTATTTACTAAAAAGTAAATTTAGAAGATATTACCTATAGATACTTGGTTTGATATCCTATGCGTAATCCAACCACTTGGGATAGTCCACCGTTCGTTCTTTCCTAGTTATAAAAACATAAACAATAAAAAAAATATGAAATTTAGGGACTTGCAAAACTGCATATATGAGTAGAATATCAATAATAACTCCATGCTTTACTAATCTTGAAAACATTTGGAACTTTGCTTTCCAAATTTTACATAAAATATAAAATGATGTTAGCTTTTTATTATTTCAAGAAAGCTTTCCGGTAGCTTCTACTTAAGTGCAAATTGTAAATAAGTTTTACAAAAAACCCTAAATTAATTTTACACAGCCTAAAGTAGTAAAAAGTTCTTCTTCAAGAGTTTGTTTTTGAAACAAATCTAAAATTTTAATTTATTTATAAATTCACATTTAAATCAATTAGTATTATATACTAAAAATATTCTGTAAAATGATCTAAATATAATTTTTTTGTGCACCTCTATAATATTTGAAAGTGTCAGTATTTCAAAATTATTTACGATATTGCATTATCATTTGACTGTATTATCTTACTATCGGTTCTAAGTATAAATTAGTTTTTAAAAATAAGTTAGTGGTTTCTTCATAATATTAATAAACTTAAGAGTCTATATTTTATATATATATTTATATAAATGAGCTTTGATTGAACAATATTTTTGGTAGTGAATCCGATACTATTAAATTCTAAGTCACTAACTATTTTAATATAAATATTGTACTATATATAAATATTACGGGTAAAAAAGTTCAGATTTAGGAAAAATCTATTTGCTAGTGAATTTGATACTATTGAATATCAACTTTTGAATTTTAATGTAAGTGTATGAAGAACTTATTAGCCATTTGAAATAGTATTTGTATTATCTTCATTTTAGTTAAATTATTAAACATAAGAAAATGCAATTTAAATTAGAGATGTTGTTTTTATCAATTCCTTTATGTCCCATAAGAAAGAAATTACAAGCTTGATCTTGAGGAAATTATATTCGATGAATAACTTAATTGTTCTGTCCATTTTTTTAATTTTGAGAATGCATTTCAAAGAAGAAATCAATGTCGTTTTCGTATTTATTCCTGAATTTGTTTCCTTGGATGTTTTAAGAAGATTAGATTTTATAAGAGACTTAATTTAATAGGAAGTATACGATCTAAATTGTTTATACATTAATATGTATTAAGCTCTTTAGAAAAATTGTTATGAGGTAAACCGGAACTACATGAATTACAAGGGTTAATATCTTCTCTTTAAAAAAGATAAACAATGGAGTCAAGTGATATAAAATTTCAATTATTAGTGCTAATAACTAATAAGGATTACTAAGCTTGTGGTCGAAAGTAACTCAGATAGAGATATATCTTGGGTTATAAAAAGTACAATCCTATGGTGTTGGAAACATATGGCAAATACTAATAGGGAAAGGAATTGCATTGTTGATTCCCTAGCTAGAGTTAGGGTGAGGAGAGAATCTGAAATGGTTGGATAGTTGTGGCATTTACTCAAAATGTTAATGAACTGTATATAATTCATGGTTTGCTCGTTTATTGTAGGTTTGCTTCTCACATTAGTGCAGATTATCCTTTTGAATTACACGAGCAATTTTGGCTTTTTTTGCATGCTCCTGAAGGCTTATCACATTAGGTTTACTTGTGGTGCCAACTAGTGTAGCTGGTCAAAATTAGCATTGAGGTTGGTGAAGAGCTTATGTGGCTTTGCTTATGAAATTGGTGAAGATCTGTTGCTTACGAAATCTATCTAACTCGCTTTGATGTGGTGTTTATCTGGGGTTTATAGGTTTTCTACAATGTTGGGTTCTTGTAGCCTCATTGTGGTTATAGGACATTTTTGCTTGTTTACACTATACTAAAGGAGTGTGTGTTTTAATATATACATAATTTATGTAGCCGTTCTTTTATGTAATTTTAAGTTTTTAAAAAATTGATTTGAGTAGAATGTTTATCTTCCTCTGCCCTTACTCTTGTTTATTGTTAACTAATACAAATATTAACTTTTTATACATATATTGCAACAACCCACCTTTTCTACTAAGAGAACATTTTGGCACAACTTTTAGAATTTTTATTGACTACCGTAAACTATAAAATTAAGGAAAAATAAAATATCAAATATTGCCAAATAGTATGTATTAACATTTAATCTAGTCAAATAAAATACAAAATATTGCAGATTAGGTTGTGTTGATAATACAAAGAAAATAACCAAGCGTAATATGTGAAACTCATTAAATGATGAGATCTGCAAACAATCTACTATCAATGATTTTGCAACAGTGTCATATACATAGCGACAACCTAATCTCAAGAAAGAAAAAGAGAGTTAATGTTAATGGTTTCAGTGATAAGCAGGACATCATTAAACAGTAAGCTACCTAAAAAGAAGCCGATAAAGACAAAATCGAGTTCTGTAAAACCTAACAAAAGCACGAAAGAGTTTTAAAGAAAGACAAAAAAGAAACCTAACAAAAGTGACTATTACTAAAAAGTATTTTCCCTGTAGTGTATATTGAAAGTAATATTAGTAAAAATTAAGTATATTGTTCATTCTTACTTTTGGGTTTTTCTTTTCTTAAATACATTTAACAGTTGACAAGAGGAACTTCAACTTCAAAATTAATTTCATTTAGTTTTAATCTTATTAATCATCTTTTTATGTTTCTTTCCGAAGTTAAGAAGGCGTATTACATCGAAGATGAGACATAAAAATTGGCTTGTGGTTAAGCATGCAAAAATTAAGGATGTAGGTGATATGGATAACTGATTGTTAGAGATGTTAAATGGTTAGTAAGAGGAACTTTCAACTTCAAAGTTGATTTCATATAGTTTTGGTCTTATCGATGATATTTTTGTGTTTATTTCCCAAGCTAAGAAGGTGTACAACATTGGAGATGAGAGACACAAAGATGTTAGTGGTTAAGCACATAAAAATTAGAAATGTATATGATATGGGTAATTGATTATTAGTAGATGGCATTGGATTATTGAAGATTAAAGTAAAAAAATAATTTATTTTAGTTATTAGTTTGAATTCAAATAAAATTTTATTTTTAATTAGATTTAGTTCATGTTTATTTTTAAATATCATATAATTAGTAAAAATTTATCTCTTAGAAGATTTGATTCATGTTTATCTTTTAAATAGCGTAGATTATTTTTAAGAAATTTGATTTAGATGTAACCCTATTTAAAGACATTTTAAGTTAATTTTTGAGTTAGTGAAGTCAATAGAATTTAAGTTTTCTTTATAAAACAAAAACCCAACAAGTAATATTAGAGCTTTTATTGGTCATGGGTCTGTGAGGAAAAAAATATAAAAAGAAAACAAATGAGTTCCATACATTATATATGACCTCAAACACTTTTCTTTGACTTCATCTTCCATTTTCATAGTAAAAAATTATCAATTATGGGTTGTAAAAATATAAATATATCTACAATCTTTTGATTTGTGGGATGTGGTTAAAAATGATGGTGAACTCCTACTTTTGCCATCTCAACCAACTGCGAATTAACTAAAGAGTCATAATGAAGAAAAATCAAACAAGTACAAAGTAAAACTTGCTTGTAAACTTCAGTTTCTGAAGTGATTTTCACTAGCTGTAATAGCCTAGTAAAAAATTAGATTCTGAGTTTCGTTTATGAAACTCGGAAGACCGTTTAAATTTTAAAAATGATTTCAAAAGGGGATTTAAAAATAATTAAGTTACGTAATCTGTAAAAACAAAATAAATTAAAAATATTAAGGGAAACAAAAAATTAATAAATAATAAATTAAATTAGGAAAAAATTATAAAGTTCATTAAATTAAAAATAATTAAAGAATATCAAATTAGGTAAATTAATAAAATAAAGTAATTAAAATAAATATTAGGATAATTAAAAATAATATTTAAGCCAAATAATAAGTTAAATAAGAATTTAGGAGCTTAAACATGAAAAAATAAGAAAAAAGTTAGGGTTTGTTTGGGCCCAAAATGGGATGAAGGGACCTAAATGAACAAATTGTTATAAAATTGAGACTTCATGCAATTTTGAAAAGTCCGAGCATGTCAGCGGGTGACATGGCAACGTGGCCAATGGCCTTAGGTCGTGTTGCAGACATGTGGGTAAGCCTGTGCACGCGTGGCCGCCTTTGTGGCAATTTGCATAATGTAGAGCCAACGGTGTGCATGCGCGGGGAAAGGTTTAATCGTGTGGCAAGAAATCCCTCTCATTGTATTTTTTATGAACGACCTTATCGCGTATGGGCAAACCGATCCGATGGCCAGGATTCGCTTTCATACAAATAACGATGTAAAAGCCCAGATTGTTTCCCTCCTAATCTCATCAGACGACCTAGATCTCTTCTTCTTTGAAATTCAAACGAAAGGCCTAGATCTCATGAGATCTGATCAAACGGTTGAGATTTCAAATACGCGAAAAGACCCACCTTTTTGCCCTTAATAAAACCCTAGATAGTAGGGTCACGATCTAAGGGCTCCTGATCGAATGACCAAGATGCATTTTTTATGTAAAAAGATGAAAATACCCCTCACAAAAATCAACGGTCAAAATCTCTCAAAGGAGATTCGACAGCCAGGAGCTTACCTATTTAATGGAAATACTAATCAGGTTCCCTCATTTGTGGCCAAATCAACCGACAGGTGAGAGAAGAGAGGAGATCCCACAGTCGCGGTCTCCACCCAAAGAAGGTCGTTCGCGGTGATAACTGCGAGCCTAAGAGGAGAAGAGAGATCGCCCAACAGTGATCTCGCACGAGTAAGAGGAAAGGAAGAAAGAAAAGGAAGAAGAAGGGGAGGAGGCCGAGAGAATAGAGAATGAGGTGGTGCTCGTGGCAAGCAACCGCGAGCGAAGAAGGGTAGAGAGAGGAAGAAAAATGAAGAAAAGAAAAAAAAGAAGAAGAAAAAAGGAACTGAGGGAGAGAGGAGTAGTGGCACAAACAGCCATGGCCGCATGCATGAGGAAGAAGAAGAAGAAAGGGTGGGAAGAGAGGAAGAAGAAAAAAAAAAGGGGGGGGGGGGGGGGGGAACCATGAGTAGTGTGGTGTAATGAGCGGCGTGGTGTCGCAAACAGCATGGTGCCACGAGCGAAGAAAAAAAAGAAGAGGAGAGGAAAGTGGTAGTTAGGTTACGTGCAGGTGGTGTTGTGGGAGGCATGAGAAGCCTAGGCTGCAAGCGGGATATGCGAGTGAACAAAGGAGGCTGCACCGCGACCACCAGAGGGCAGCTCCGCAGAATCTGCAGGCTCCGGACATGTGTGGTGTTCTACCATTGCATTTGGAGGTTGTGTGAGAGGCAAAGGCCAGAACCGTGGGATTCGGTGTTTTCCTCGCATATGTTGCAACCAGCCACCGCAAGGGGAGATCTTGTGAGCCGATTTGAGTAGTTTGGTTGCAGTTCATGTGCTACCATGAATGAAAATAGATGGAAGTCCAACCTGAGGCCATCCTTGTGCCTCCTCTTGTAACTAGAGGTAAGTCCCCTCCATCCCATGCAGTTTAACCGGTCCAAACTGGTCTCACTGGTTTGAACTGGCCCCAAACCAGTTCTATTGAATTGATCTAGTTGTGTTAGACCGATTTTAACTGATTTTGGTTTTTCTGTGCAGGTTCAAAATCTGCTCCAAACATCCCTGCGGCGAACTGAGATATGTTCCTTCGAGAATCCCAAACTGGTTCAAGGTAGATTCCCCAAATTAATCTTTTAACACCACTTAGGATAAATTAAGTCATTATTTTAAGTAGTTAGGATTATATTAAATTAAAATAATTAGTAACTAAGATTTAATTTTATTCGTAGAAAATTTTATTAAAGCTATGTATAGTTTCGTGTAGGCAAAGTGGAATTAGAAAAAATGGCGTTAAAGAATTGTAAAGTGAATGTTAAAGTTTTAATCATCCAAAATGTTGTAAGTACCTATAGTAGCTATCCGAGAGCCTCACTTGTAGGTTTTTGAAAATAAAACATTTTTAAAAATTAAAAAAAAAAGAATTTTGATATGGCTAAAGAAATAAGCAAATTAAGTAATTAAATCAATAATTAAAGATCGTAAAATGAAAAGAATAGAAAATTCATGTTTTCATTCACGTTGCTTGTTGTATGATCATTTTATGCATGTGTATGAAACGTTTGAATGCAATTCGATGATTGTTTGAAAGGTTTGATTGAATTATGATTCGAGGAGTTTAGGACTTGATTTGTTTTATGAGTTAAAGATTAATTGATTTAATCATGATTTGAATAGTTTAGGAATAAATTGATTGTAACATTTCCGTAAAGATTATTGAAATATTAAAAAATTAAATGAAACAAATGAATAAATAAAATTTAAAACTTAGATAACAAAAATTCAAATGAACAAATTAACTTTAATAACCAACACAACAAATTAAAACTTAAAACTCAACATATATTTTTGAATAAACAATGAATAATTGATTGGAAATGCAAGGGTAAATTTAAGAAGAAAGTAGATTTAGGAATGTGTTAAGTAGGCTAATTAAAACATAAGTCAAAATTAAAAACAGAGATAGATAAAATAATAAAAATTTACTCCATAAACATTCGACACCTAAATAAATTTAACTTACAATTAATTACAAGACTTGAATAAGAAAGTGAAGAGAAATGAAAAAGGATTGAAATGAAAATGATGATATTAAAGAAAACCAAAAACCTACAAAATCAACCAAATGATAAATAACTAATAGAACATCTCATCTAAACCTAAAATTCTAAAATAAATATAAAAATTAAGCCACCCAAATGAATAAGACTTAAATTAACTTAAATAGAGTGATCGAGTGTAAAGTAAATAGAAGAAGGATAAGAAATGTAGAGTCCTTGAATAGAAATCAATAACTCAAAAAAATTATATGAATAAAGGAAAAGTACAAAGAATATTTCAAAGCAAACTATAAATATGCATCATAACAGTATGGTTGAAATTCAGTGGTGGGTGAACCCTAACAATGGGTGGATGAAAGCCCTTCAAAACATGGTTGGGATGCATGCCTTTGTTTAGGTCACCTACCGAAGTAATGTTACAGCCAATCCATGCATGATTATACTGTCCCTGCCAATGTGGTAATGGGAATCCAGATTCCTAAATGGTATTTATTCTGTTAAACACTGTGCATGCAATTAGGATCGACAATCAAAATTATAAAGAATAGTAGGAAAACAGAAACTACAAGAGCACCAAAGAAACTATAGGAAAACACAAACTCTAATATTACAAATTAAGATTTAAAACTCTCTTGTTTGAAATTCATTCTTTTCTAAAAAGGTAAGAACATGTTTTACATATATGTCTGATTGTATGTTGTATGCATATGCCTAAGGTGTAGTCTACTAAGAGTACTTATTGAGCTTGTTGTTTTGCTCATCCCACTCAAATTTTCATCTTTTTTAGATCAGAAAGCATAGATTATAGTGCCCAAATTTGAAGTTTCACATTTTATTTTACTATCAAGTATATTCTATTTTAGTTTGATTATGCACATTTCGATACCTCATGAGTTCTAATTTATTATTATTACATTGTACAAGGGATTAGTAGATGCACTTTCGCATTGTGTTGTGTTGTAACTACCTAATTCCTCGAATTAACTGGTGTCTTACGATCGTGGTTCCCTAGTGGGACTACAGGCTGTCACACTAGCATCATGGCTTGCGGAACTCAAAAAGATATATGGGATTTCCTTAATGGTGTAACTGAGAAAACAAATAGAAACCTCTTAGATTAGGTTGGATGCATGGTGAAAATGGTTAATGTACCAAAGTTATTTTTGGGTAAAACACTCTACACTACTTGCAACTTAATCAATGGAACTCCATAAGGTTCTCTACATTTTGATATTCCTTAGAGAGTATGGTTAGAGAAGGATGTCACTTATTCTCATCTAAACGTATGCAGATTACTCATGATTCCAGTTAAAAAGTTAGAGTTGTCACAAGAAAAGTATGTTGAGCAAGTTCTCAAAATATTTAATACTAAGAATGCTAAGCCAGTTAGCACATCGCTTGCTAACCACTTCAAACTTAGCAAGAAATCATGTCCTTTTACTGAAAAGGAAAAGGAAGAAATGACAGTTGTTCCTTACTCCCCTATAATTGGGAGTTTGATGTATGCTATGATTTGAACTCGACTAGATATTGCTCATGCTATTGGTTTGGTCAGTAGGTTTCTCTCTAATCTCAATAAAGACCACTAGGAAGTAGTAAAATGGACTTCAGATATTTGAGAGGTACTTCTATAATGTACTTATGTTTTGGAGGCTTAGAACCAATTTGATAGTGCCTAAAAACAACATCATTATCGCTTATTTTTGAATTGTTAAACTTGATGGTATGTTATCTAATCCGAGCTATTTTCTATATTTTGTTGCAGGACAAGAGATAAGGATGAAAAAAGGAAAAACAACATGAAAAGAAGAAGAGTTCGTGAAAAGAGTCATCAGCTCAGAAAAAAGCCTTGGGCAAGGCTTGGTCTAGTAGACAGACAAATTAGCCTTGGGTAAGGCTAAGAGTCACACACAGTAGTAGATTTAAATTAAAACGTGCGCTTTTAAATCTAGAAAAGGATATTATTCCAGTGAAGATTTGGGATCAAAAATCAAGGAAAAAATATTCTGAAAGGCTTGGGATAAGCAGAAGATCAAGGAAAATGATCCGAATCAACAAAAAAAGAAAAGCCTAACTCCTTTTCTATAAAGAAGGCGATTGTAAAAAAGAATCATAATCTCTCTTCTTCCCAAAGCCGCACACAGCAGCTTCTGTAATTTTTTCTTCTTCTTTATTCTTTCTTCTACTCTTCAAGAACTCATTTATATTAAAAAGTCCACAATAAGTGGCTGATTTATTTATTTTTTTCCTATCTAATAAGATCTAGCAAACTCTAACAATGTATTTATAAGATCTAATCAAATTAACTTGAGTTTTATTTTAAATCCAGTATTTATTTACATCCTGCACCTATATGTATTTGTTGTTTTAAATATGTTTGAACAAGATCTGTCATATAAGAAAAGAAACTACAAGTAACTAGCCAAACTCCTTAAATCCGTAATTGTTTAAGTGGTTCTAGCACCAAGTAGCGATCAGTGCCATATTGAGGAGGTAAGTAATCTAGTTGACCGGTTCACGTGGATGAATCTGAAACCTTGAATAAGGTGTTTCTAGCTCTCAAGGCCGTTGACAAGTTAAATCCTATGGACATTCCCAGAACTTTTTGGCAGCAAAGAATTAACTAACGAATATTTTTTGGTTGGTTTAGGAATAAGAAAGGATTGGTTGTCAAAAATATTTTTGACAACTATAACGGATTTGCTATATTTTGGGTAAAATGAATCCTTACATCTATGAACAATTACGTTACTAGAGCTAGCTATTTCATCAACTAGAAATTCTTCTTATAATTGTTTTAGTTTTTACTTTGCAACCAAGAGTTTGTTTAATGTTATTTTTCTCATTATTTATTTTATATTTTACGTATTGGAGTTTACAAAACCCCCCTTGTTTACTTTTTATTCGTTGGTCAAGGAAGAAAATTGGTTTTCAATTCCTTGTGGAGTTCGACCCTTCTTACCACTACTACAATATTGTTTTATTAGCTAATTAGGAATTTATTTTTAGTAGATTTGACACCCATCAAATTTTGGCATCGTTATTGGGGACTTGAGATTAATTAATTGTTTTTTCTTTTTATGACTAGGACCGATTGTGGAGAACCTCTTCTTTACATTCTGAAAATAAAAAAAAATCGTAAAAAGCTTAAGGAAACAGACTAAGCTAAAGAGAAGAACGTGTAATTAGGACATAGTTTTTGCATATAGCATTATAGCCACTGAAACAGAAGCAGAAACAGAGCAGATGGCTGAGGAATGCACTTTGAGGTAGTTGGTAGCACCAGTTATCAATAAGTAGCCCCTTTGCATCACTTGTCCAGCCTTGGAAGTCGAATGTGAGCTAAAATCTTGGCTAATTCATTTGCTACCCAAGTTTCGAGGATTGAAGAATGAAGACTCGCACAAGTACCTCAAGGAATTCCATATTGTGTGCTCAACCATGAAGGCACAAGGAGTCTATGAAGAACAAATAAAATTGAGATCGTTCTTCATTTCTTTAGATGATGCAACAAAAGATTGATTGTTTTATTTAACTCATGGTTCAATTACTACTTGGACTGATATGGTAGAAATTTTTCTAGACAGATCTTTTCCCGCCTCCAGAGCTACTAAAATAAAGAGAGAAATATGCAGAATCAAGTAGAGAGAGTCGGAGAGCCTTCATGATTACTGGAAAAGATTCAAATAGTTGTGTGCCCTCCATATGAGGAAGATAGTGAGGAATTGATCGCTGACCTACCCCTTGAAGTCAATGAGGATCCCGTGGATCCATAAACCTTGAGTTCATGAATTGTCCCGCACTTTGATGAGTCCATTCACATAGTGAAAGAAGTGGCCCTTTTAGTATTTCGATATTTTATATTTTGTTGCCACTTCTAGCATTAGTTATATATGTGTAATTAGAACTCATATATATTTTGGTAAGGAATTTGTAATAATTTGCTCTGCTGTATATAATTATTTATCATGCACTCGTAATTTATTTATGTATCTGGCACCCTTATGCCTTAATGAGCGTTTGGGATGTCACAGAATAACCCTCGGGCAATGGTTTGTGGAATTTGTCCGCATTCTAAACATCCTATATACATGTGTCCTACACTTCAAGGATTCTCCCCCAGCTTGCTTGTGCGAGGCTGCAGGACTTTATGGTATTTTTCCCTTTTTCTATTCTTCTCTCCTTTTTTATTTTTCTTCCAATTTCTAAAAATGTCATAATAATTTTAAAATAAAATTTAATTCAAACAAATCATAAAATTTAATTAAAATATAAAACTTTAAAATATGGAAAGCTTAAAATATCAAAAATAAATTTCGATTTAAAATGTTGTTTAACCATACAATTAAGTGTAAAGGTTCGGGGCATTATAGGCATTTTCTTAAAGACCATGAAAAATCAGATAAATGCAATCCCTAGATAGGTTATGTTAAGGTACATTGTCAAAGATCATTCTTTATGGTGTGAAGAAATGAAAAACATGCTAGAAATCCTAGAAGATTATTGTGAATGTAATTCAACTTTTGAGACAACACATGTGAGTCATTTTGGGAGCAATTAGAGCAGTAGTGAAAAGATGGGGTTAAAGTCTACTGAAAGGGTATCTATATGTGTGTGCCTTGGGTAAGGCTAAAAGTGTGCTTGCAAGTGTCCAAGGAAAAGGAAAGAAAAATACAGAGATATTGAAACAAAATCAAATTGAGAACCTAAAAAATCTGTAACAAAAAAATGTAGTATGTCCCTCCCCCACACTTAAATCTCATATTTTCTTAAATGTGTTCGAATGAAATGAAATGAAAAATTAAGGGATAAAGAAACTCCTTTGTTGTGACTGAGAGGTGGAACACACTGGAGGCCTCATATGTTATGAGGTTGAGGGGACCGAGGGGCCTGAGGTGTGGTAGGGCTCTCGCTGCTTGAGTGAGTGACTAGGCTAGCGCATCAACTTTGTTCATCAATTGGCATGTCAACTGCTCAAGGTAATACAGACGTCCATCGATCATCCAAACATGCAACAACAATATGTAGTCCATGAATTCGTAGAATTCGGGAGGTGTAGTGTTTGTGGTAACAGGTTCTGTATGTTCTTTCTTCTTATTGTATACTCTCTTGTGTCGAGGTACAGGTAGTCTGAGAGGGGCAAAACATGGTTAGTGATATGTGAGTTCCAAAAGGCCTGTGTCATCCAAAGCAAATAAATCTAAAAGGGTTTGTGGGTAGGTGATGTGCATGTCAGTTTCATCAATGTCAAGGCCAAAGGTGAAAATGAAAAATAAGTGATGATCGAGCCTAGGATTAAAGGTCTTTTGAACGAAATGACATTGGCAAATTGTGACACAAACTAAAAACCTATATTCACCCTTCTCCTGTGGACCATGCACCATAAAAAAATAATTCAGTTTTTGACAAAATGCTAGGTGCATCCCTTCGATCTGAAAAAGAATAAGCTAGGAACCTATGAATATATTTCTTGCATGGGTCTTTCAAATATAGGTCCTTAGATTTACTCGAGTCATATGTCTCAAGCGGGTTGTCACATTCTTCATAGACAGGGATAGAGTCAAAGTCATAACAGAAATCACAGTATGGGTGTTCACTCTCCCTCTCAAAAAATCCTAAGGCATCATGAAACTGAGCAATAGAAAAGAAAAAATGTATATCCGACAAACGGAATGAAATCAGGTTCGATGTGTATAGATTAAAAGTTTTGGGTTTAAGAAATTGATAGGTGGTGTAAAATTCCCTAACTAATTCGATGTATGTTGGCACGTCGACATTATAATAGAGTGACCAGCTGATGTTATATATTAGTTTCATGACATCGAGCCAAATTTTTAGGGTTTTTAAAGTAGGGTTGTGGGCACATTTACTGGGCACTATTGGGAGTTTGCGGATTTCTTCATACCTTTCTTTTTCTAAATCATCTTCAAACATGAGATGCCCACTTAGTTTAGATTTAGTGGGTTAGGGAAAATGTTGGCCTCTCCTGACCCATGCTCACTTGCAATTTCGATCTACTTCTGTGGTCTCCTTAGTGGGGGAGCTATTGCGGGTCTGGTTGTTAGGTTGCCTGGCTTGGTCTAGTTGTGGAAGTGTTGGGCCTTCTGGTTAGAGAGTCAGGGATATTGATTATGGGGTTGCAGCATTGTTGAATAGCCATATAAGAACTGCTACCACCATGGGGTGGATTGTGTTGTCCTTGTGGGCCTTGCGTTTGGTGTGCTGTTGGAAGAGATGCAATTTTTGGTGGTGATTCTTCAGTAGGTCGCTTTCGGGGTCCCAGGCCTTCGTTTTTCCAAACAATTTTCTTTTGCTTCATTCTTCCTAATGTTGAGCGGTTTGGAGGTAGAGATCTATTCAGAAGGAGATGAAGAAGAGTGGTGGTGTTAGGGAAAAGAAATGGGAGAATGGTTATGAGATGGGAGGGGTTAATTAGTTTTTGAATAAGAGGGGTTAGAGAAGGAATTTTTATTAAAATAGGCACCAGGTGTCACAAGTCTTGGCCGAGACTTGGTGGATATTTCACAAGAGATTTTGTTTTGTTAAGCCTTGGGCAAGGGTTATGCAGTATTGAACTCAAGGTGCATCAACAACATAACCCTTGGGCATGGTTTATCTAAATACTTCAAAACTGATCTTCCTATGTCACTGTGGCAGATGCCTTGGGTAAGGCTTCTACTCGATATGCAAAAAGGCTATGAAGTTGTTAACCTTTAGGCAAGGCTTAAATTGTCGCTCTAAGGCTTGGGCAAGGCTCATGCGATCTTTACAGCCTGGTGACCCAGTGGTCCTACGTGCAGTTTCTCCTTTGATAAGCTATAAATGAAGAAGAGAAATTCCAATTAAAGTGATCGAGATTAAAATGTTACAACAAACATATATTAAGAATATTGAAATAAATTAAAATAAAACATAAAAGAAATAGAAAGCCGAATGGATTGCCTTCCATTAAGCCCCCTTGTTTACTGTCCCTAGCTAAACATTGCCTTTTTGCTGTCAGTTGTTGTTTGTAGGGGCGTTTAGGACGAGTTCCTCAACTTGTTGTGCTACAAATCCTTCATAAAAGGACTTGAGTCGATGTTCATTTACTTTAAATATTTTGTGTGTGTGTCTAAGCTCTTAATCTCAACAAGGGACCTAACCACCTGGAGAGTAATTTTTCGGGAAATAACTTTAGACAAGAATCATAAAGTAGGACCTTCTGTCCTACAGAGAACTATTTTTTGGTGATCATTCGATCATGGAGGGACTTTATTTTTTTTTTTTATAGATTCGTAAATTTTCTTAAGCCTCGTTTCTTATCTTTTATAATTTCTATAGTTGCTGCTTCCTGTGTTCCCCCGCCTCTTCTATCTTCATGTTGTAGCTCTTAATTTCCTAATAAGCCCTGTGTTTTAGCGCTATAGGAAGGTGGCAGGCTTTGCCAAAAACTAGGCAGTAGGGTGACATTCGAATGGGGGTTTTGTAAGCCGTTCTGTAGGTCCACAAAGCATCTTCTAGTTGTAAGCTCCAATCCTTTCTATTTGTGTTGTCTTTTTTTTCTAATATGGACTTCACATCCTTATTAGAAACTCCTGCTTGGCCACTACTCTACAGATGGTAAGTAGTGGAGGTACAGCGGGTGACATGTTACTTCTTAATGAGGACTTCCACGATTTGATTACAAAAATGTGTTCCTCGGTCACTTATCATCGCACAGGGCACTTTGAACCTAACAAAGATATGGGTTTTGATGAATTTGACAATAGTTTTAGTGTTGCTGGTTCTGGTGGCCTTAGCTTCTACCCACTTAGAGACATAAGTCCACTATAAGAAAAATATAGAAGTTTCCAAAAGAGGACGAAAAGGGTCCCATGAAATTATCCCCCATAAATCAAAGATCTCACATACCAAGATGGGTGATAGTGACATCTAATCCTTGCCACCTATGTTTCCTATCCATTGGCAATTTTCACATGTTTTACAGTAGTTGTATGCGTCACAAAACAGGAAAGGCCAAAGCAACCTGTATTCCAACACCTTGCAGCCATGCATTTAGGCCGAAGTATCTAGTGTAAGCATGAGAATGACAGTAGTTCATAAAGGAAGGAACTTCTACTTCAGGGATGCACTGGCAGATTATTTTATCTGCATAGTGCTTCCAAAGATACGAGTCATCCCATATATATTGTATAGCCTCCTTCCTGATTTTATCTTTCTGTGTTCTAGACAGTTCAGCTGGCAGTGTCTTGGTGACAAAATAGTTGACTATATTGGCATACTGTATGCTAAGTAGAGTGGGTTCATGATCAATGTATTTTTTATCTTGGAGTTTCCCGCATCACGTTGACTTTTATTTCATGCATGTGAAGTGGACCTTTCCTTATGAATTTGTTTTAAATAGAAAGTATGATCTATATTTATCATTTTCTAGCATTTGTCATTTAAACAAAGATTTATTTTTTTAAGTCAATTGTTTTGAATATAAATTATTTTACACTATATGATGGTGCAATGCCCTTCCATATGTATGTTATTTTACCATATCCATTTTCTCTAGATTACCATTTTTCTCTAGATTAATAGTACTATTTACATCATCTTTCAACCTTCATTTTTTTTGCATTTTCAACTTAAAAGCTCACCCAAATTTTGTTATATTTGTTCCCCTCTTGTTTCCTAACTAAATAATTAAAAATGCTAAATGTTTAAAGTTTACTTATATTCATCTAACTTTAAAATTTTATGTGCATAATGTAAAAATGTTTTAATTTTTGTATTCCTAATATAAATATCGTAGAATATCTATGAAAGCAACACAAAAAAAATATTGTAATATTCATTTTTAACAAGAATCATCAACCTAATGCTTCGATATCACAACAACAAAACTAATCAAAGTGAAATATCCTCAAGTTTATCTCTTATAAATGTATCTTTGATGAAGGCTTAAGATCTTTTTGCTCTCTCTGTCACTCACAACAAACAACCAAATATGTTCTAGATCATGATTACTATAATAGATGGAAAAGTTGTCTTGATTTATAATTAAAAGAGTAATATATTAATTTTTACATATCGAACTAAAATATTTTTCTTATGGACCAAAGGAGGGATTTCTAATTTTTTTCTTTCTTCAAATATCCATCTTATTTTTAAACAAACACAATAACATAGATACACAAATAATGGAGGAAGTTAAGCCCAAGGAACTACATCAAATTAAGGATGGTGTCATGGCTCACCAATATCGATGATCCAACCCACTTCAACATCAAGTATAACAAAACATGCTAACCATACAAAACAAATTAAGGAAGCTATAATAAGCTAATCAAAAGAGAAAATATATTTCGTCTCATGAATTCAAGCTCCTCCTTACATTCAAAATATCTAACAAATAAGGAAATATAAGCAACATTAATGTTCCACACAAAAGAAAACTAATTTTGGCACTCTCAGATAATACAAACAATGTTTTCCACTGAACAACTTTCACTCTTCAAATATCTTTAACGATGAATTCACCTGGTCTTATTCAGGATTTTTCTTTGTGGCTGCTCTTCGATAACATAAAAAGTATTAATAGAAATAAATCCAATAATTTAGTGATGATATAATTGTGTGCATGAATATTTGTGTAAGTATCTAATTTTTCTACTAGAAATACTAATAAATGAAAATCATGTCTAAGACTAAAAAATAATAATTAAATATTACCTCGATAATTGTAGTTATGTTTTTCTATAGGATATCAAATTCATCTGTCATTTTTTCTAATGCAGTCAAACACCTAAATGCCCAAAGAAACAAGAGAATCTAATAGTAATATAGAAAGATTTAGTTTGATTAGTACTTCATATATGGTGTGCATTTAAACTCATACTTAAATGAAAATGTGAGATACGAGTGTTTACACTTGGGTGTATTACGATTAGGTTTTAGGATGAGAGAAACACATTAATGAGGCAGGCATATATATTAATATTAGACAAAAAAATAAGATAAAATAAGACAAGTTAGTAAAAAAGATTATTTTTCATGGATAATCTCTATTTTATATTGAGTTTTAAAAATTTTACTTCATTAAACTTAAAATATAATATATATCTTTTAGTGAAGGTTTCCCATTCTCCACTAACTAAAGAGCTTTTGTCAAAATTTTACTTCATTAAATTTTACTTCATTATTTATAATTGAAGATTCTCTAAATATTATCTATAAATATGCATCACTATTTCCACAATATTTACACATTAAACATAATAGAATTAAAATACAGAAAAAAAAGAATTAAGAAAGTATATTATATATCATCACATAACAATAAGCAAAGTCTTACAAAGTGAAACAAGTGCAACATGGTCTTGAGTCCTACAAGATCTTTTCCAGCATAAGTCTTCTCCAAAGTTTCCTCATTTGAACCTCAGGACCCGAGATTAAGCGTTTAGAAATATTAACACAAAAATCTAAATTTTGTGTTTGTACCTGAAGATAAAGAAGCATGAAAAAGAATTAGTTTTTTTTTTCTTGTTGATGGGCATTCATTGCCCGCCTTTATTTTATATTATGAATCAACAAATCTTTAACTTAAATGAAGAATTTATGACTATCTAGGACATAGTTTTTTAAATAAAATCTTTTAACTTAAATAAAGAATCTATGATAATTTAAAAAGTGATTTTATAATACTTATAGATATCTTACTTAATTTATACAAAATAACTATAAAGATTAATTTGATTAATTTTATGATCACCAATTGTATTAAAATTATCTATCCTTCTTTGATACTACAATATTGAAAAACACCTGTTAGGAAGACTTTAGAAGCTCTCGTGAAAAATGTTGCAAAACTTTAAAATGCACTCAATGAAAGATGTATCACAAAATAAAAGATGAAGGTATAAATGAATGAATTTATTTTATGCAAACAGGCTATCTTATACAGGCATACAATTAATGTAAACAAAAGACATGTTTCCTTATTCTCTGCCACTAACTTGTCCACTAACGAGTTTTTAATAAATCACTAAAGAATAAAAAACAAAAATCGAATGCTTAAGAGTCGCTAACTTCTCGGCTTAGTAAAGATAAATTATAGCATCTATTTTAACAAATCGAATTAAAATAAATAATAAATTTGGTCAAATTAAAACCATGTGTTGGTCGATGTTGTAACTTTAACACTGCCCACTTTCTTCCTTTTTTCCTTCATAAAACTAAGATTGTACTATTCTTTTTATTACTATTACTTTTATGATAATGGGTTGGACCCATTAACGCCCACTTAGCCAACATTTCTTACTTTTTACTTTTTCCCAATAATAAATTTTTCATAAAGAAACTTAAATTTAGTGTTAACTAGTTAAAAAAGCTCTTAAATTTTATAGATAAAAAAAACTGATAGTGCCTTAAAGTGATATCATTATCACCCACTTTTTAGTTGTTAAACTTCATGGTATGCTATCTGATCCGAGTTATTTTTTATGTTTTGTTGTAAGATAGGATATATGTAAAAAACGAGGAAAAACAATATGAAAAGAGTCATCAGCCCAGAAATAAGCCTTGGGCAAGGCTAAGAGTCACGCACAACAGTACATTTAAATTAAAACATGTGCTTTTCAAATATGAAAGAAAATATTATTTAAGCCAAGATCTGGAGCTAAAAATTAAGAAAAACATATTCTGGAAGGCTTGGAATAAGCCAAAAATAAAGGAAAAGATTCATAATCACAAAAGAAGAAAACCCTAGCTTTTTGGGTTATAAAATCGCAGTTGCCAAGGAGGTTCAGGAGGATTCTTCTTCTCGATGCCGCACAGAACTTTAGAGGCAAATTCCACACTCTCTTTTCATCTCTTTCCTTCTCTATAATCTTCAAGAACTCCTTTGTATTGAAATCTATCATGAGTGGCTAGTTTATTTCTTATCATAGTTGATAGATCTAGCAAATTTTAGCAATGTATTTGTGAAATCTAATCGAATTAATTTGAGTTTTATTTTAGAGCTAGAGTTATTTACTTCTTGCACTTATAAATATTTGTTGTTTTGAATCCAGTTGAACAGGACCCATCATACGCAAAGAGAAATTGCAAGAAAGGCAACTAGCCAAACTCCTCAAATCTATAATTGTTTAAGCAGTTCTGGCACTAAGTACCGATCAGTGCCGCACTGAGGAGGTAAGTAATCTAATTGATCGGTTCACGTGGATGAATCCAACAACTTGAATAAGGTCCTTCTAACTTTCAAGGCTATTGACAAGTTAAATTCTGTGGACGTTCCCAGAACTGCTTGACAATGAATAACCAACTAACGAACATTTCTTGGTTACTTTAAGAATAAGGAAGGATTAATTATCAGAACTTTTCTGACAACTATTATTAATTTTTCATATTTTGGGTAAAATAAATCCTTGCATCTATGATCAATTACAATACTAGAGTTAGCTATTTTATTAACTAGGAATTCTTCTTATAATTGTTTTAGTTTCTAATTTGTAGTCAAGAGTTTTTTTAATATTATTCTACTTATTGTTTATTTCATATTTTGCATATTACATTCTATAAAACTCCCTATTTGTTCGCTTTTTATTTGTTGGTCAAAGAAGAAAATTAATTTTTAATTTCCTGTGGATTCGACCCTTCTAATCACTACTACAATATTGTATTATTGGTTAATTAGGAACTTATTTTTGGTGCATTCGACACCCATCAAAAACATTACTAGAATAGGTATGGAGACTTCACACTGAAAAATAGTTTGACCTACAAGAAAGACATGGGATGTTGATACCATTTTATGAGATTTTAATAGTAACCTATATAACACACTTACGTACTCTTTTAACTTTTTCCTTATTTCATCGTGTTATTTTTATTATTAAGTTACTTTATGATTGTGGGAGGTTTATTTTCTTTTTAAATGGAAAGTTGGACATTCATTGAAAGATTATAAATCAATACGGTGAGTAATCTTTACTATAGAAGATTTATTCAGGTTCAAAAATTTATTGTAGAGTTTGTCATTTAAAGAGATCTAAAATTCCAAACTTGAAAGATTTAGAAATCCTTGAACTTGAAGCATTTTCGTATTAAAAAAGCATTTTAGAAAAGTCTCCTCATAGTAACCTAGCAAATTTTGTTGTTGAAGGTTCATTTCGATCTCTTTCATTTTATATTTTATATGTAGTAGAGCTTTGTTGTTGAATTTTGAATGTCCTTTTCTTTCTTTATTAGAACAAATTCTTATTCTAAGTTATACTATTTTACATTTTAGAGGGATTAACCATTATCAACGATGGATGGGTGCGTGTTTGTGGCCAATTTGACTTGTGACTATGGTGAATCTTGCCCGTGGGTACGACTCTAGCCAGACGTGGCTAAGCAATAAGTGTTGTATGATTGTGAGTTGTGAACTGAACTGTGAATTGTAAAGTGTGAACTGATAACTGTGAACTATGACATACCCACGTGGTAGAAGGGATCCTTACTCCCCTCGTTGATACTGGTAGAAATGGCATCGTGCAACTATCTTTAATAGGATGTAAACCGATAGGAATGAATATAAAGTCATGTGTAAAAATTATGATACTGACATATTAAATTGATGTTTACTGAATTATTTACTGCTCAAATTATGATATTGGTATATTGAATTATTATATTTCATGAAATGTTTATGTCTTAAATTATGCTACTGGAATACTAAATTATGATATTTACAGGAATATCTATGTTTTAAAGAATAAGTAATTTGTGATTGTTGTGAATGAGAATGTCTTAGGAGGTATACTGACATAAGAATACTGGAAAAGGGAAAATATACTGTACGTTGTAGTTGCTTGCAATAGGAGGGAAAATCATAGAACATATTCATGAACGAATTGGTTCAGTAGGTTTAGTGAATGAGTTATAATTTAGGCGTCACATATGTTTTATAATAAGAAAAATGTTTTCAAAATATTTTCTGTATAGATTTATGTTTTCTACCACCTTGGATGAATTACTCTATTATTTATTAGTATTTACATCCTTACTGAGCATATTAAGCTCACTTAATTAATTATTTATCCTTTTAAGATAAAAATACCCAAAATCGTGCTCCTCAGGAGTGAGAGAATTATTAGGAGATTCATTTAATTATTTTAGTAAGAACTTAAAATTATTTACTTCTTTTGTTACAAGTTTATTTTTGGACGTTAGATCTACCTCATGAAGGTGAGATAATTAGATTAAATGTCGCAAGAGATGTAATTTTTAATTTAAATGACTATGTAAGAATATAATTTCAATATTATTTTACTATTTTATTGTGTGCATGTAGTATGAGAGTTCGGACTGTTACATAAACACCATATTTCATACACGAGCGCCACAACCTATGCAAAACTAGTAAGTTTTCAAATGCATAAATTAAAATCATAATCGACACAAGTGTGTCATAGGTAATTCTATGACTTCTTGCGCGAAATGGAAATATTAACTTGAATAATTTAACTATCTCATTTTGATAGTGTCTATACATATATATTCAGCAATCAATATCCTAACAAGTTTTGATGTATTCCACTAGCTCTTAATTTAATCAAGCAAATTCTGAGTAGGCGAGAATAAAATATTTCCTACAGAAATTTCCTAGTTATCGAAGTGAAATTCTGAGTAGTTAAAGTAATGCGTTTTTTGAATTTATTTATCTTACCAATTATTAATTAATTTATTTATTAGTTTCTTGATGCTCTATACTAATTTAAGTTTTGAGTAAATAATTTGTAAACTATCGGAAATAGATTCCTAATTAATTAAGTTAATTCGTTCACTTATGCTAATATGCATTCCCCATTAAGCTTTCTAAAATTAAATAATTATATATTACGGTAATACAAGTAATTTAAGACTTTGGGTATAACCTACTCACAATAACTACTCATTATAATGTATTAATTCCTTTACGAGGAAGGAAGAAAGAGGAAGGAAAATGAAAGAAGAAGAAATAAAGAAAGCTGAAGATGAAAAATACAAAGTAGAGGTGGTGAGAACGGGTCAGGATGTAGGAGAGCGAGAAGGGGGACAAGGGAGGAAAGGAAGAGAATAGGAATAAAAAGATGGTATTAAGGCTTCCTCACCCCCTTTTATGGTGTTGAGCGTATTTATATATACATATAAATATACATGTATATGTACGTCCTCATGCCTACCCTCTCTTTTCTTTAATATTTTTTTTCTTTTCTCGTTATTTTTCCTTTTTACATATGTTATTACTTAAATATATGTGCATGCATATATACATTTACTAATTAATGACTAACTAATTACCTTTAAATCTTCACTCAAAATTTAAATTAATTTTCTTTTCATGTGCTTAAGTTTTTTGTTTTAAGATTTTACATTTCTCCCCTTGTAATATGAAATTTCATCCTTAAAATTTAACACACCTCATGTGGGTATTGAATCTTCATATCTGTCTCTTGTTGGAAATAAACTTAAAATAAAAAGTTGTTGTTGATGCAAAAAAATACAATTGAAGATAACTAAAGAGATATATTGAGAAAAAAAATATAAAACTTCTATTCAATTAGAATGAGATTTTGTTATACAACAATACATGGCATATATATAGGCATTGAAAACTCCTATTAATTTCTCTCTATGTAACTGTCCATGTATTCTATTAATCGCTATTTAATTTTTCGTTATTTTATTTTAATTTTTTTATAATTGTTAATTTATAGTTTTCAATCGTAACCGAAAATTTATGATTTTCATAGAAGAATTAAGTCTAACATAATTTTGAATCATTTATTCAACACTCCCCTTAGATTCAAAAGTGCATATACCAAGTAGTGATATGAAGTAGACATGCTTTTGATATGGAAGTGTTGCTTTTGTGAATATATCTGCTACTGGTTCAACATTTTTCTTTAACTTGAATGTCTTTATTATCTCCAAGTTTGACTGTTGTCTTTTGTGTCTCATCAATCTTTTTAAATATTATCTTCATACCTGACATATTGTTAGAGCAAGGACTATCTGCAACTTTATTATTATTATAATAAGTCATAGACAACTTACTTTCTTCATTAGTTGTCTCTGCATAATTAACTTGTTTCTCCTTATACTAGCAATCTACTTTAACATGCTCGTATTTCTTACACTAATAGCATTCACTCTTGCTGCCTCTTCATCTACCACAGTTCTTTGCACCTCTGCCCCAAACTCTTTATGTTGTTGTCTTAACAAATTCTCTTGAATTGTAGGCCTACCCTTCACTTGAAATGTTTTATCTATTTATAATGTCACTTATGAAGCATACTTTATTTGTAAAGAGAAATTTTTAGACCTCTCCATATCAATTTTGCCTAACAAATGATTGTTGTTTTTTTTATCAAAAATTTTGCGGCCTCTATCTTCAAAATAAATTGTATAGCCATTTTAAAGAAGTTATTTGATACTTTGCAGATTATGCTTTAAATCTGGTACTAATTGCACGTCGTGAATAAATTTAGGCTCTATCTTAGTTTGCACAGCAATACTGCCTTTGCCTTTCACTTGAACTAAATCACTATTTCCCATGCATACCTGGGTATTGTATGACGCATCTATATCTTGGAACAATTTTTGGTTACTTGTCATGTGGTTTGTACAACCACTATCTAAGTTCCAAATATCATCTTTTTCTTCTAGTGCAGCATGACATGTGAAAAAGATGTTTTCTTAAGTATTAGTCATATGCGTTTCAACAATCTATTTTCACAATTAATTTATTGACTATTCCAGTTCTTAAAAACATCAGTCCATATCAAAAACTATTTGCAAAAACGTTCAATTTTTAGCATTTACATCCTTTTGGCTATCTTGTGTTTCCTCTTTTACGACCATATCAAAAATAAAAATTCTCTTTTAAGAGCATTTTATGTGTCTACTTAGGCTTCTCACCTTTACATCTTGGCCATTTATGCTTGAATTTGGAGACGGGTCGCATTCATGTAGCCCACCATGTTACTTTCGATGACAGTTAATTTCCTTATTATAAAGCTCAGAGTTGCAACTCTGAATCACATCCTACAAATACTCCGTGGCTGAAGGTCAGCATGTCCCTTGTTCTGTCCCATAATAATCAGGTACCTGCTTCCCCCATTTTATCACTTAATTCTCTTAAAATCACGGAACTTGAATTATCTCACAATTTTATATCTCAGAGTCCTACTCAATTACCATCATCACTATCAAATTTGTGTCCCACACTAAACCCACCACCTTTTTAGTGCTCCCTTGCATCTTGAATACCTAATGTTAATCTTCTTATTGATTTTTCATGCTACAATCAAATAAATAATCCACCTAACTCCATCCCTCCCATATATGATTGTACTCATACCATGAACCTCTGGCCTTCCACCATGGCTAAACAATATGCCCACCTTGTCACCCATTCAACAATGTCTTTTCCTAAATCCACTTCTTCCAAATTGTATTCTCCTAAGCCTAGTTATCTCACTATTGAACCAACTACGTACAATCAAGCCAAACATTACACTAAGTGGCAACTAGCCATGACCACTAAGATCAATGCTCTTTTTTCTAATGATGCTTGGGTTTTAGTTTTCAGGCCAACAGGAGCAAATATTGTCGGCAATAAATGGGTGTTCGCAATAAGAAGAAAGTTGATGGTACTAGTACGTTACAGGGCGGGGCTTGTTGCGAAAGGGTATCATCAAGAGTCTGGAGTTGATTATCAGGAAACTTTCAGTCCTATGATTAAACCTATGATAATTTGGACAGTCTTATCTTATGCTATCACAAAGAATTGGCCACTATACTAATTAGATGTTACTAATGCTTTTGTTTATAGCTTTCTCACAGTTGACATATTCATGGATCAACCCAAGGGATTCATTGATGCCAATCATCTACATCACGTTTGCAAATTAAAATGCTCTCTTTAGGGACTTAAACAAGCACTTTGCACTTGGTCTGACAGGCTTCGTCAATTTTGTATGACACTTGGTTTTCATTCTTCCAAGGCTAACACTTCTCTTTCTATATTTTGTCGAGGTTCTACAAAAATCTTCCTTCTTGTTTATGTCGATGACATAATCTTCGCAAGTTAAAGTGAAGTTATTGTAGAAAGGGCCATTCGAGCTTCTTGTTCGTGAGTTTTCTGTTAAGGACTTGGGTGAATTATCCTATTTTCTTGGTAAACAAGTGACTCATTCTAGCTTAGGATTGGTCTTATCGCAGTAGAAATCCTTGATCAAGCAGCAATGATGGAATCAAAGGGTTGTGTTACGCCAATGGCTGTTACTCCACCATTGTTTAAAGATGATAGCTCACCTTTGTTAGATGATTCTTTATTTCAAAAACTTGTTGGTGCACTTCAAAACGCTACACTGACCAGGCCGTATATCTCTTTCTCAGTGAAAAAACTTTGTCAAATTCATGCATTCCCCCACCAAAATTAAATGGAAAGCACTCAAATGACTACTCAGATACCTGCGATCCACCAACAATATCAGTCTTATTTTTTTAGCAAAATCAAATATTCAACTTCATTGCTTCACTAATAGCGATTGGGTAGGAGATCACGTTGATTGTCAGTCAACGAGCGGTTATGCAATATACATAGGTTGTAATTTAATCTCCTGTGTATCCAAGAAACAAGCAACAGTGTCCATATCCTCCACCAAAAGTGAGTAAAAGCCGATAGCAAATGGAATAAAAAATTTGATTTGGTCACGCAACTTGTTTTTTGAACTTGGTATTTATGTTCCAAGTCCACCGATACTTTGGTGTGACAATTTTGGAGAAATTTATCTCTCTGCTAATCCGGTTTTTCATGCTCGCATGAAGAATATCGAAGTAGACTACCATTTGGTTTGAGAACAAGCTACTGCAGGTCTTTTGACTGTCAAATATATCTCTACTTCTGATTAGATAGGTGATATATTTACCAAAACTCTACCAACACAACAGTTCCTTTTCCTCCGAAGCAAACTTTGACTACAACCCCTGTCAGCATCGGTTTGAAGGGGGATGTTGAGAGATCAAAGCAATCAGGACTCTATCAGCAGGCTATGCACACACATCAGCAGCTTACCTTTCCAGTGTTCAGAGACCAAAGCAATCAGGACTCTATCAACAGCCTGTCCACACGCATCAACAGCTTATCTTTCTACCTTTTGTATTACTATTATAATTGTTTGAATTCAAAAGTTATTGTTATTATAAACCCTTGAGACACGAGCTTCCTCTGTATAAATACCAAACTTCATCGCATAAATAAACATATAAAAATCTCCCCTTCTTTTAGCTCCATTTACAACCATGGCCTATAAAATGGAGACCTGTTGGAAATAAATTGAAGAGAAAAAGTTGTTGATTCAAATTTTTAACTAAAGATTTATATTGAGAAGAAAAAAAATATAAAACTTCTATTTAATCAAAATGTGATACTGTTACACAACAATACTTGAGCAACATATATATAGTGAAGACTACTTATTAATTTTCCTCTTCGTAATCACTCATTTATTCTATTTAATTTTTACTGTTTAATTTACCATTCACTATTATTTTATTTTATTATTTTAATTTACTATTATTTCATAAAGAAAATTAATTCTAACATAATTTTGAATCATTTATTCAACACTTCCCCTTGATTCGAAATTGCATACACTAAGTAATGATCTAAAGTAGACATGCTTCTTATATGGAAGTATTATGAATATATCCACTGCTTGTTCAACATTTCCCTTCAACTTGAATGTCTTTATTAACTTCAAGCTTGACTGTTATTTTTTGTGTCTCATCAAGCTCTTTAAATATTGTTTTTATATCTAACATATAGTTGGAACAACCACTATTGACAAACCATACATCACTTTACTTCATAAGTATCATAAAAAGCCATAAACAACTTAATATCTTCATTAGTTGTCTCTACGTATTTAATTTGCTTCTCTTTATACCAGCAGTCTACTTTAACATGCTCATACTTTTTACATTGATAACATTGGACTCCATTCTTGCTATCTCTTTGTTCATTGATGGACTGCCTTTGCTCAAAACTTTTGTTTCTTCCTCTATCATGACTCTTTGCACCTCTTCCCCGACCTCTTCCCACTACTATCTTATAAAATTCTCTTGAATTGTATGCCTCCCCTTTCACTTAAAATGTTTTCTCTGTCTGTAATGCCACTTCTGAAGCATACTTTATTTATAGAGGAAATTTTATAGACTTCTCCATGTCAATTTTAGCTAGTAAATGATTGTTATTTCTTTGATAAAAAAATTTACAACCTCCATCTTCAAAACAACTACATAGCCATTTTGTACAAGTTGTCCGATACTCAACAACTTGTGCTTCAAATTTGACACTAATAGCACATCTTGAATAAATTTAGGTCTCATCTTAGTTTGTACAACAATACAATCTTTGCCTTTAGCTTGAAGCAAGAAACCATTTCCCATGTATACATGATTCTCATACGATGAATCTAGATCTTTGAACATAGGAAAAGAAGAATTTTATAGACAATTGAAGTCCCAAAAAAAGATTAAAGCACATCGAAAAATTCAGCCTTTTCCAAGTAATATTTTATTAGTTTTAAATTATTATTTTATTGTTAATTTTGTCCTTTTAGAATATATAATTATTATCATAGGATTAAATTAAGATAAGGCTAGATTTTCGGTAGAGTTTTAATTAAATTCTAGCACTTGTATTTAATTATTACTGCTCTAGTGAAAGTCTATATAAAGGTCTCATCATTAGGTTGTAAACAATTCAATTCAGTTGATCAATAAAATTTAAGTTTTTTTTCTAAATTAGTTTTGCTAATTTTGAGTGAGAGTTCTTCAAGAGAGGTTACTTCAATCATTTTGTTGAGTTGAGGAATCTTGAATCGACTTATCGAGTGAAATGTTGTCTCTTTTCAAGTTTTTTTTTTCCAATTATCTTGATAACATTCACGTTGACTTTTATTTCATGCATGTGAAGTGGATCTTTCTTATGAATTTGTTTTAAATAGAAAGTATGACCTATATTCATCATTTTCTAGCATTCGTCATTTTAAACAAAGATTGTATTTTTTTAAGTCAACTGTTTTAAATATAAA
This sequence comes from Carica papaya, assembly GCF_054855325.1. Lineage (NCBI taxonomy): Eukaryota > Viridiplantae > Streptophyta > Magnoliopsida > Brassicales > Caricaceae > Carica > Carica papaya. The sequence goes on from NC_142310.1 coordinate 12,321,628, forward strand.
TTATCTTACACTATATGATGGTGTAATGCCCTTCTGACTGTATGTTATTTTACCATATCCATTTTCTCTAGATTACCATATCCATTTTTTCTAGATTAATAGTACTACATTCATCATCATCAACCTTCATTTTTTTTCGCATTTTCAACTTAAAAGCTCACCCAAATTTTGTTATATTTATTTTCCTCTTGTTTCCTAACTAAATAATTAAAAAAAAAATACTACATATTTAAAGTTTACTTATATTCTGCTAAATTTAAAATTTTATATGGATAATATAAAAATGTTTTAATTTTTGTATTCATAATATAAAAATCCTAGAATATCCATGAAAGCAACACAAAAAAATATTATAATATTCATTTTTAACAAAAATCATCAACCTAATGCTTCGATATCACGATAACAAAACTAATCAAAGTAAAATATCCTCAAGTTTATCTCTTATATATGTATCTTTGATGAAAGCTTAAGATCTTGTCGCTCTCTCTATCACTCACAACAAGCAACCATATATGTCCTACATCACGATTATTGTAATAGACGGAAAAGTTATCTTGATCTGTAATTAAAAGAGTAAGATCTTGATTCTTACATATCGAAGTAAAATATTTTCCTTATGGACCAAAGGAGGGATTTCCAATTTTGTTCTTTCTTTAAATATCCATCTTATTTTTAAACAGACACACAAACATATATACATAAATAATAGAGCAAGTTAAACCCAAGGAACTATATCAAATTAAGGATGGTGTCATGGCTCACCAATATTGGTGATCCAATCCACTTCAACATCAAGTAATAATAAAACATGTTAACCATACAAAACAAATTAAGGAGGCTATAATAAGCTAATAAAAAAAGCCAAATATATTTCATCTCATGAATTCAAGCTCCTCCTTGCATTCAAAAACTCTAACTAATAAGGAAATATAAGCAACATTAATGTTCCACACAAACGAAAACTAATTTTGGCTCTCTCAAATAGTACAAATAATGTTTTCCACTGAACAACTTTCAATCATCGAATATCCTTAAGGATGAATTCACTTGGACCTATTCAAGATCTTCCTTTGTGTCTGTTCTGCGATAACATGAAAAGTATTAATAAAAATAAATCCAAATATTTAGTGATGATATAATTGTGAGCATGAATATTTATTTAAGCATCTAATTTTTCTACTAGAAATAATAATAAATGAAAATCATTTCTAAGATTAAAAAATAATAATTAAATATTACCTCAAAAATTGTAGTTATGTTTTGCTGTAGGATATCAAATTCATCCATCATTTTTCCCAATGTGGTCAAACACCTAAATACACAAAGATACAAGAGAATCTAATATTAATATAAAAATATTTAGTTTGATTAGTACTTCATATATGGTATACATTTAAACTCAGACTTAAATGAAAATGTGAGATACGAGCGTTTGCACTTGGGTGTATTACGATTAAGTTTTAGGATGACAGAAACACGTTAATGAGACATATATCTTAATATTAGACAAAAAAATAAGAGAAGCTAGTAAAAAAGATTATTTTTCATGGATGATCTCTATTTTATAGTGAATCTTAAAAATTTTACTTCATTAAACTTAAGATATAATATAGATCTTTTAATGGAGGTTTCTCATTTTTCACTAACTAAAGAGTTTTTGTCAGAATTTTACTTCATTAAATTTTACTTAAATTTTTATAATTGAAGCTCCTCTAAATATTATTAATAAATACGCATCACTTTTTCAAAACATATTTACACATTAAACATAATAGAATTAAAATACAGAAAAAAGAGTTGAGAAAGTATATTATATATCATCAAATAACAATGAGCAAAGTCTTACAAAGTGAAACAAGTGCAACATGGTCTTGAGTCCTACAAGTATTTTTCCAGCATAAGTCTTCTCCAAAGTTTCCTCTTTTGAACCTCAGGACTCGAGATTATACATTTTGAAATATTAACACAAACATCTAAATTTTGTGTTTGTACTTGAAGAAAAAGAATCATGAAATAATATTAATTTTTTTTCTTGTTGATGGGAATTCATTGCCTAGCCTTTGATTTATATTATGAATCAAGATACTTTAACTTAAATGAAGAATTTATTACTATTTAGGATGTGATTTCTTAAATAAAATCTTTGAACTTAAATAAGGAATCTATGATAATTTGAAACGTGATTTTATAATAGTTACGGATATCTTACTTAATTTATATAAAATAACTATAAAGATTAATTTGGTTAGTTATGTGGTCACCAGTTGTATTAAAATTATCTGTACTGCTTTGATACTACAATATTGAAAACACCTGTTAGGAAGACTTTAGAATCTCTCATGAAAAAAGTTGCAAAACTTTGAAATGCACTCAATATAAAATATATCACAAAACAAACGATGAAGGTATAAATGAATGGATTTATTTGATGTAACTTGGCTGTCTTATATAGGAATATAATTAATGTAAACAAAAGATACGTTTCCTATTTCTCTACCACTAACTTCTCTGCTAATGAGTTTTCGATAAATCACTAAAGAATGAAAAACCAAAATCTTATACTTAAGAGTAGCAAACTTCTCCACTAACTTCTCGGCTTAGTAAAGATAAATTATAGCATCTATTTTAACAAATCAAATTAAAATAAATAACAAAGATGATCAAATAAAAACCATGTTCTAGTCGGTGTTGTAACTTTAACACTACCACTTTCTTCCTTTTTTCCTTCATAAAACTAAGATTGTACTATTCTTTTTTATTACTATTAGTTTTATGATAATGGGTTGGACCCATTAACGCCCACTTAGCCAACATTTCTTACTTTTTACTTTTTCTCAATAATTAATTTTTCAAAAAAAAAAAAAACTTAAATCTAATGTTAACTAGTTAAAAGAAATTCTTAAATTTTATAGATAAGTCCAAGGTATTTTTTATGTTTTGTTGCAGGATAGGATATAAGCACGAAACAAGGAAACACAACATGAAAAGAGGAAGAGTTCGTGAAAAGAGTCATCAACCCAGAAAGAAGCCTTAGGCAAGGCTTAGGTCCTGTCCAAACAACTTAGCCTTGGGAAAGGCTAAGAGGTGGGCACAATAGAAAATTTAAATTAAAATGTGTGCTTTTTAAATCTAAAAAAAGATATTATTCAATCCAAGATTTGAGGTCGAAAATCAAGGAAAAAATATTTTGGAAGACTTGGGATGAGTAAAAAATCAAGGAAAAGGATCCTAATCAACAAAAGAAAAAAATCCTAGGTCTTTGGGTTATAAAATCATAGCTGCCAAAGAGGTTCAGGAGGATTGTTCTTCCCGACGCCACACAGAACTTTAGTGGCAGATTCCACACTCTCTTTTCATCTCTTTTCTTCTCTATAATCTTCAAGAACTCCTTTGTATTGAAATTCATCATGAGTGGCTAGTTTATTCTTTTTTCTTGTTAATAGATCTAGCAAACTCCAGTAACACAAACATTTGTGAGATCTAATAGAATTAATTTAAGGTTTATGTCAGAGCTAGTATTTATTTACTTCATGCACCTATATATATTTGTTGTTTTGAATCAATTTAAACAAGACCTGTTATGCGCGAAGAGAAACCGCAAGCAATTAGCTGAACTCCTTAAATCCATAATTATTTGAGCAGTTCCAGCACTAAGTAGCGATCAGTGCCGCACTAAGGAGGTAAGTAATTTAGTTGATCGGTTCACGCGGATGAATCCGACAACTTGAATCAGGTCCTTCTAGCTCTCAAGGTCGTTGACAAGTTAAATCTTGTGGACGTTTCTAGTACTACTTAACAACGAATAACCAACTAACGAACATTTCTTGGTTGCTATAGGAATAAGGAAGGATTGATTATCGGAATGTTTCTCATAACTATAACTAATTTGCCTTATTTTGGGTAAAAAGAATCCTTGCATCTATGATCAATTAAAATTGGAGCTAGCTATTTCATCAACTTGGAGTTCTTCTTATAATTATTTTAGTTTTTAATTTGTAGGCAAGAGTTTGTTTAATATTATTATGCTAATTTTTTATTTCATATTTTGCGTATTGAATTCTATAAAACTCCACATTTGTTTGTTTTTGATTCGTTGGTCAAGGAAGAAAATTGGTTTCCAATTCCCTGTGGATTCAACCCTTCTTACTATTACTACAATATTGTGTTATTGGTTAATTAAGAATTTATTTTTAGTGGATTCGACACCCATAAAAAATATTACTAGAATAGTTATGGAGGCTTCACACAGACAAACAGTTTAACCTAGAAGAAAGACATGGGATGTTGATAACATTTTATGAGATTTTAATAGTAACCTACATAACACACTTACATACTCTTTTACCTTTTTCCTTATTTCCTCGTGTTATTTTTATTATTATGTTACTTTATGATTGTGGGAGGTTTATTTTCTTTTTAAATGGAAAGTTGGACATTCATTGAAAGATTATAAAATAAAAGAATAAAACAATATGGTAATTAATCTCTATTATAAAAGATTTAATTGGGTTAAAAAATTTATCGCAGAGTTTGTCAATGAAAGAGATCTAAAATTTCAAACTTGAAAGATTTAGAAATAATTGAACTTAAAGCATTTTCATATTAAGAAAAGCATTTAAAAAAAGTCTCCACATAGTAACCTAGCAAATTTTGTTATTGAAAGTGTATTTGGATCTCTTTCATTTTATATTTTATATGTAGTAGAGCTTTGTTATTGAATTTTGAATGTCATTTTCTTTCTTTATTAGAACAAATTCTTATTCTAAGTTCTACTGTTTACAGTTTGGAGGGATTAACATTACCATAGAAAACTTTTACCAATTGAAACATAACATCTAGGGTTAAAAGGATAAGGGCATGAAACAATTTATCTTTGATATGAGCAATAAAATTCTCATAATTATCAAATGTCTCTCATAAAAATTATAAGATGAAGAAATGAATATCTTGATTTCCTTCCGTTTAACTCTTCAAAACAATCTGAAAATCAATACTAGCTTGAAACTTAAAAGTTTGGGTTCAATATCTTCTTTTAAAAGCATTAAACATTTTCTGTTTTTATATTCGTAATGTAAAGATCCTAGAATGTACATGAAAGCAATTCAAGATAATACAACATAATTTATTTCTAACTAGAACCATCAACATAATGCTTTGATATCAATATAGTAAAATGGAACAAAGTGAAATACAGTCAAGTTCATCCCTTATCTAGCCTTGATGAACCCTAAAAGCTTATCGCTTCTCCTTTACACTCACAATATATTATCAAATGCTCATAGATCACAAGTATTGTTATCGATGGAAATATTCTTACTTTACTTCTTAAGAGGAATGCTTTATTTTCTTAATAGAGAATTATTTTTTTTTATAGAAGAAAGGAGAGATTTTCAATTTTTTATTTACTCAAAATCTATTCTATATTTAAACATGCACATTAAACACATATAATAAAGAAAGTTAAACCTAAGGTACTAGATCAAATCTTTGGTGTGCTCATGGCTCACCAATTATTGATGATCAAACCAATTAAACATCAACTATTAACCACACATGTTAACCATAAGAGCAAATTAGTCAAGCTCTTTGCTACATTCAAAAACATTTTACTCATAAAAAAAATATGAACTGCACAGATGTTCAACACCCAAGAAACCAATTATGACTTTCTCGAATAGAACAACAATGTTTTCCATGGAATAAAGTTCAACCGTTAAATATCTCTAAGGTCAATTTTATCGGGGCCTATCCAAGATATTTCTCTGTGTCTACAATTTGATAAAATGAAAATGTTATTAAAAATAAAATTGAATATTTTATTCATAATAAAATTGTGACTATGAGTGTTATAAATAATAATAAATGTAAATCGTGTCTAAAACTAAAAAAAAATATTAATTAAACATTACCTCGATAATGATAGTTATGTTTTGTTAAACAATATCAAATTCATCCTTCATTTTTTCCAATGCAGTCAAATACCTAAATGCATAAAGAAATAAACAATATCAAATGTAAAGTAGCAAAATATAAGTCCAATTTGATTAACATGACCTAGATGAATAAAGAAACAAAAGAATCTAATTTGATAGAAAAATATGCATCTAATTTGGTTTGCCCTTTGTAAATGGTACGAAGCTAATCTAAGACTTAAAATGGAAATGTTAGATATGAGTGTTTTGTTATGTTTGGGTGTACAAAGATTAGGGTTTAGGAATGGGGAAAACACATTTTAATTTTAAGTTCTTTAATATAGATCAACCCCTTCGACGAAATATGTTATATTTACAAAAACCATTAAAATATTAAGTGTTTTCTTTTTTTTTTCTAAGATAACATTTTTTATGTTGACTACATGCTATTTTCCATTATCAAATAAAATATATAGATATTGTATTCCATTAAAACTCACTCTTATATATTGACAAGATTTTTGGGCGAACATGAGAAAACAAATAAAGAGCTTGAGTATTTGTTTGAAAAAAAAATTTCTTACGTTTCTTTATCCTCTAAGTTTGCGCCATTCGAGTACCAGCAATTCTTCAATTCAACGTTCAAATGAACAATAAAATGATTAAATTACATTTATATTTAGTTAAATAATGATGATGCAATTAAACTTAGGTCTAACAAAAAAAAAGATGTGAATTTCACATTAGATGAAATCTAGAAAAAAGTGATCTTCTACTATAATTCTTGAGACCAAAAACTTACACAAAAAGGTTAATCAAATTATTATTCCAATATAATAAATTTTTGTTGAACCTTGGAGACATTAAGTCTTTGAAGCATTTATACCATAATTTATTTGATAATTTGAATATTTTATTCAGTAATTTATTAAAATTGTGTAACACATTTTCTTTTGGCAAGCTAACACATTTTCTTTTGGAACTATGGACATTTCTTTACCTAGTTTACTCATCTAGAATGATTATATAAATGAACAGAAAATACAACCTATGAAAGACTTTTATTAAAGAGCAATGCTTGGAACAAGCGTAAATTATTGTGGAATGAATTTGAAAGTTATGTTTTATTTAACTATAAGATGATGAGAATTCTATCTAAATTAATAAAAATTAAGTCAATATAAAATTTTATGTGAAATAAGAACAATATATTCCATATATCATTTTAGAATGTATTATGTTAAATTTGTTATAGAACTCTATGTGAACTTAATTTTTTTGTCATCTAATACAATTTACAAAATATATAATTGAATAAAATGGATTCTTCCAAAGATAGCTAAAAGAAACTTGGAAACACATTATGTTTTTAAAATTATAAAAGTAATATAAATTTAATATAAAATTTCTAAGAATGATAAAAGTATTACTTCAAATTATAAGTGTAATTTAACCCAACATTTATTTAACTAAAACGTAAATAATAAGATATTACCTAGATATACTTGTTTTGATATCCTGTGTATAACTGAACAATGATAGTCCAACACTTGTTCATTCCTAAGTATAAACAAAACATAAACACAAAAAGATATTAAAGTTAGGAACTTACAAAATTACGTATACATATATATATATGTATTACTCCATGCAACACAGACAAAAGTATATATTCTAATGAATTATTAGGTCCTAATTAGAAAATAACTTTGATAGTTTGTGAGATTACATGTCATTTGTCAGTTCTAGTATAGAAACTTCAGCATCTTTACAGAGTACCAACATTACTTCCAAAATTTTTTGACAAGTTTAGTCATTTTCTATTTCTCTGACATCATGAAAATTATCATCAAGAATCCCCTGCCAAAAAAAAAAGATAATTATTTGAACAAAAAATATGTTCTATTTACATTATTTTCTTTTTATATATCTTCTTGAATCTCATGAGGGAAAGATGGTGATTAAGAGATATTATGTAAGGACTAGAAAGAAAAAAAAAAGAAAAAAAAATATAATAATAAAAAATAAAAATAAAAATATAATAATTAAATAAATTTCTATCAGGTAGGAAACGACGTCGTTTTAGAGAGGGAAAAAACGACGTCGTTTTGAAAGAAAAGAAAACGACGTCGTTTTGGGATGAAGGAAAACGACGTCGTTTTGGGGTAGGCTGGCAGAGTATAAAGGGAGGTCGGGAAAGGGAGAAGAGGAAAAAAAAAGAAAAGGAAAAGAAAAGGAAAAAAAAAAGAGAGAAAAAGAGAAAAGGAGGGAAGGAGGGTAGCGGAGACGAAGAAGAAGAGGAAAGTTCCAGAAGGAGAGAGAAGAGAGTCGGGGCGGAGGGGAGCGAGAAGGGAGAGGGAAGGAGGCCGTGGACGGACGATGCGATCGGCAGGAAGAAGGAAGATGGAAACGGGAGGTACGGTAAAAATTGAGCTGTTTGGTGTGGTGTGTGTGTGTAGTGAGTTTTTGTTGCAGGTTACGGCGTCGGCAATGGCGCGACGGAGTGGAGCGGTGAAGGTAGGCCGTAAGCGTGGGGTTATCCCGCGCGCTCACGGAGGTGACCGGGGGAGGAATTGAAGGTGTTGCAGTGTTGGAGTGGGGAGCCGTGGGGAAGGATGGGGGTGGTACGGGTAGAACAGAGTGAGGAGGATGTGAGAGGACAATCTAAGGGGCGCGGGTGGGATAAAAACTTGAGAGGACAGAAGAGGTGTGTGCGTGGTGTGTGCGTGGGTGGGGATGTGGAGGGAGCCGCTAATAGGCGGCGACGTGTTTCCCCGAAATGTACGGCGGTGAGGGCGTGTGTGTGGCGTGAGACGGTGCAAGCTGAGAGGTTAATCGCCCTAGGTAGGCAACAGTGTATAGGAAACGAGAGGTGGTGGTAGGAGAGGGAAGGGGGCTGGAAGGTGCGGCAGAGGGGACTAGGAAACAGGATTTGAGGGGGATTGGATGGGAGAAGAGGAGTAATGTGGTCAGTAGGATTTAGTAAGTTAGAGCACTTGGGATTAGCATGGTATAAGGGGAGATGGGAGCGTGCGGTTTGGGATGAGAGATTTGGAGGTCGTTGGTGGAGGCGGTTTGAGCTACCGATGTTGGTGGCGCGGGGAGGGGATAGGTGTGTGGGTGTGGCCTAGCAAGGTCGAGAGGGGTAGGAGGGTGTATGAGTCACGGGTGGTGGTGACGGGAGGTGGAAATGGTTGTGTGTGTGCGTGGCCCAACGAGGTCGAGAGTTGGAGGAGTAAGTATGAGTCGCCGATGTTGGTGACGTGAGATGATGGTATTCGTGTGTGTGTGTGGCCTCTTTAGGTCGAGAGGTGGAGGAGTGAGTATGACTCGCCGATGTTGGTGACGCGGAATAATGGTGTTTGTGTGTGTGCGTGGCCTATTAGGTCGAGAGGTGGAGATATGGATATGAGTCGCCGATATTTGTGACGTGGAATGAAGGTGGTTGTGTGTGTGTGTGTGGCCTCATGAGGTCGGGAGATGGGGGAAGAGCGTATGAGTCGCCGATGTTGGTGACGGGAGTTAATGGATGATTGTTGGGTGGGTGTGGTTGCTTGGCCGTGCTATTTTCTTGGAATAGGACCTTGATGATTGGTGTAGGGAGGGGGTTATGAGTTGTGTTGGGTCGGGTAGGATAAATGCATATAGACATTTCTGGAAATTCTTGTCACTGCATATTGCACTTACAACTTGATTTTTATCGTATTGAATTATGTGAACTCACTTCTCATCATTCACAGGTGGAGTAAGAACGGAATTGGGATCTGAGCGGCTGGTAACGGAGCCCCGTCGGTTGCCATAGGGCACAAGTTTTGTTTGTGATTTAAAGTAGTTTGAAAGGATGGTTTAATCTAGATATTGAACATCTAGGAATGTTTGATATTGTGTTACTATGTGTTGTAGAGGTAGAGATATATGTACAATTGATTTGGAATAATGAAGGCGGACAAGTTTCTCTTGTGCATGGTTGGAATAATATGGGATTTCGGTATTGTGTTGTATGAGTGCTTTATTGTATACCGTTAGAAAAAAAAACGGGGTGTTACATATTAAAATGATAGTAACTGGCATAGATAAATATTTTAAAAGAACAGATCTGAAAATGCACACAAATTAATCACTACTTAAGTTAAGATAAAATTTTATTAACGTAACTAGCGCGATTGGTAACTTTACTCGTCACCATAAAGGAATAGATTCAAGTGTCCTACATGATTATGTGTTATCTCACATGAGATTTAAATAAAAAATTCAGTCATAATCCTTATATATTTATATATAGGGAGAACGAGAAATAAATAAACCTCACTTTAAAAAGTAAAATATAATTTACTTGCCAAAAAAAGTGGAAAAAGAGAAAACCAAAGTCCCAAACTTACCTAATTCTTCAGGTTTTGCATTAAATTCGCGAGTTCTTGATATAGAGTAAGTCCCACCATTTTTGTCTGTTCACAAGAAATTAAATTGCTTACTCTCTTATCAACTTACTCCCTTCTTTTTCTAATGCTATGACACTAATTAGATTTTTCATTCAATTACTTGTACTTAATGTTTCAAGATATTCATATATATATGTATAGATATATCTGTGCATGTAAGTATGATGTTTTAACATTTGACAATCTATCTATTTACATTGATACAATAGTTTGTAAGCAAATCTTTTATAAACGTTTTTGTTGATATACTTAAGTGAATTAATAATTTGGATTTGAACTTTATATCTGATTTGGATTTAATTTGGATTATGTGTCCACTTTTATTTTAATTTTGATTCTTTATTCAATTTGGATTTTATATCTAATTTATACTTTAAGTCAAATTGGTAATATTTTTATATGGATTAATGTATATCCAAATAATAGTTTGGACCTTACTGTACTGTTATATCTTCTAAAAATTTAAAATTATATGAAATTTATTTGTATTTTTATGTCCAATTTAATTCTTAAATAATGTAATTTCTCTTACAAAATAATAGAAATTAAGATCATATGACATTTCATATAGAATACCAATAATAACTCCGTACTTTACTAATCTTGACAACCTTTGGAACTTCGTTTTCCAATTTTCACATAAAATACAAAATAATCTTAGCTTTTTATTATTTCAAGGAAGCTTTCCAATAGCTTCTACTTAACTTAAGTGCAATTTATCAATAAATTTTACAAAAAAAACTCAAAATTAATTTTATGGACAGTCTAAAGTACTGAAAGTTTCTACTTCAAGCATTTTTTTTTTAAACAAATCTAAAATTTTAAATTAGTATTATACAATAAAATACTCTGTAAAATGATCTAAATAGGATTTTTTGTGTGTACCTCTATAATATTTGAAAGTGTATAGTTCACAATTATTTATTATATTGCATTAACATTTGACTATATTATCTTACTATCTTTTCCAAGTATAAAATAAGTTCTAAAAATAAGTTAGTGGCTTCTTCATAATATTGATAAACTTAAGGGTCTATATTTTAAATATATATTTATATAAATGAGCTATGATAGAACAATATTTTGGTAGTGAATTCGATACTATTAAATACTAAGTCACTAGCTATTTTAATACTAATATTGTACTACATATAAATAGTACCAGGTAAAAAAGTTTAGATTTAGGAAAAATCTTTTTGGTAGTGAATTTGATGCTATAAGATATCAAGTTACCAATCATTTCAATACAAATATTGTACTATATATAAATATTACATACAAAAAAGTTCAGATTTAGGATTATATATATATCTATTATATTGAGTAGGATTTAACTTCTAGAAAATTTCATAACTAGGATAATGTATGTGTAGACATATATACGTATATATATGTACAAAATTGAGGATAAAATTTAAATTATTATCATCACTTTGCCATTCAAGTGCCAAACAATTTGTAGGGAAATTTACTAAGAAACTGATATAATATTATAAACGATAAGTATGTATTATGTAAAACACCTATATTTTCTAACTAAAATAAGTTGTCAAATTAGCTTGAAAAAACTTTTTGCGAAATAACTTTGTAAATTTAGTACTACTATCTTTCTTCTATGACCTCATATATATTAATATTAGTAAAAAAAAGACAAGTTAGTAAAAAATTATTTTTCATGGATAATCTCTATTTTATAGTGAATTTTAAAACTTTTTACTTCATTAAACTTAAGATATAATATATATCTTCTTGTGGAGGTTTTCTATTTTTCACTAACTAAAGAGTTTTTGTCATTAAATTTTATTTCATTAAATTTTACTTCATTTTTTTATAATTGAAGCTCTTCTAAATATTATCTACAAAATATACATCAATATTTCTACAAATATTTACACATTAAAGACATATAGAATTAAAATGCAGAAAAAAATGAATTGAGAAAGTATCTTATATACCATCACATAATAATGAGTAAAATCGTACCTAGTGAAACAAGTGCAACATGGTCTTGGGTCCTGCAAAATCTTTTCCAGCATTGGTCTTCTCCAAGGCTCCCTCTTTTGAACCTCATCACTCGAGATTAGACATTTAGAAATGCCAACACAAACATCTAAATTTTTTGTTTGTACCTGAAGATAAAGAATAATGAAACAGAATTTAATTTTTTTTTTGTTAACAAGCGTTCATTGCCTATTCTTCATTTTATACTGCAATTTAAGAAATCTTTAACTTAAATAAAGAATCAGTCACTATCTAGGACGTGATTTTCTAAATAAAATCTTTGAACTTAAATAAAGAATCTGTGATAATTTGGAATGTGATTTTATAATACTTATAAGATATCTTACTTAATTTATACAAAATAATTATAAAGATTAATTTGATTAATTTTGTAGTCACTAATTGTATCAAAATTAAATTTTTTAATTTTAATATATGTGCATGAAGAACTTTTTAGCCGTTTGAAATATTATTTGTATTATTTTAATTTTAGTTAAATTATTAAGTATAAGGAAATGCAATTTAAATAGGAGATACTATTTTTATCAATTCCTTTATGTTCCATATGAAAGAACCCACAAGCTTGATCTTGAGAAAATTATATTCGATGAATAAGTTAATTGTTTAGTCCATTTTTTAAATTTTAAGAATATATTTCAAAGAATAAACCAATGTCATCTTCATATTAATTCCTGAAGTTTTTTCCTCGGATGTTTTAAGAAGATTAGATTTTATAAAAAACATAATTTTATAGAAAATATACGATCTAAACTGTTTATACACTAATAAGTATTAACTTCTTTAGAAAAATTGGTATGGGGTGAACCTGAACTAAATGAATTACCAGAGTTAGTTTAAATATCTTTTCTAGAAAAAATATATAAATAATAGAGTCAAGTTGTAACGTCGAAGCCCAGAGAAACAGGACCAAGCCCATCAACTTCAAAACAATGTCATTATGACGATTGGCATCAAAAGCAGAAAAAGATAAAAAATGATGTCATTTTGGGAAAATCCTAAAAACGAAGTTGTTTTAATGAAAGACCAAAAAAGGCTGCAGAGGTGTGTTTGCCTCTAGAAGGGGAAGAGGAAGAGGAAGAGGTGTGCACACCTCTAGTGTCCGAACGAGAAGGAGGGGAAATCTGTATCCCAATGAAGGAAGAAGAAGGAGTGAGAAAATAGGAAAATAACAGATGATTAGAACACTACTGTAACTATAACTGATGATAGTGAAGAATTGGTTATATTTTCATTTGTTGAGGATCATAGTCATGTCACTGATTCTAATACTGAATAGGTTATTGATTTTGCAACATCCTATCATGCTACACCCAGGAGAGATGTTTTTACTATGTACAAAGCAGAGAATTTTGGCAGACGAGTAATACCAGCAACACAGATATTTTGTATATTCGTGATGTTTGTGTACAGATAGATGTTGGTTGCATATTAACTCTAAAGAACATACGACATGTGTCAGATTTGCGTTTGAATTTGATTTATACTTACGCCCTTGACTTAGATGATTATTATAATCTATTTGGTGGTAGGAAATAAAAACCTACTAAAGGTTCAATTGTTATTGCTATAGGCAAATTATGTCACACACTTTACAAGACTCAAGTTAAGAGTAATATAGGTACACTGAATGAAGCTGAAGATGATGTTTCACCAGATTTGTGGCATAAGAGGTTGGCTCATATGAGTAAGAAGCAACTGCAGATTCTTGGAAATAAGTCTTTTATTCCCTTTGCAAAAGATATAAGTTTAAACCCTTGTGATTATTGTTTGTACAGAAAACAACATAGAATTTCTTTTATTAGTTCATCTGAAAAGAAAAAGAATACTCTTGAATTAGTTTACTCTGATGTATGTGGTCCTATTAATGTGAAAATTATAGAAGGTAGTATATATTTTCTTACTTTTATTAATGATGTTTCACAAAAGGTTTGGGTATTTGTGTTAAAAACAAAAGACAGGTTCTTCAGTTAGTTTCATGTTTTAGTAGAAAGAGAGAAAAAAACATCTTTGAAGTTCCTTCGGGTGACAATGGAGGTGAATATACTTTAAAAGAGTTCGAGAATTACTACCTACAACATGGAATCATACATGATAAGACTATTCATAATACTCCTCAGCATAATGGTGTGGCTAAAAGAACAAATAGAACCCTCTTAAAGGAGGTTAGATGCACGATGAAAATGGCTTAGCTACCAAAGCCATTTTAGGGTAAAACACTCTACATTACATGTTACTTAGTGAATCGATCTCCATCTGCTCTTCTAGATTTTGATATTCCTCAAAGAGTATGGTTTAAGAAGGATATCACTTATTCTCATACAAATATGCAGATTACTCATGACAGGAAAGCTAAAAAGTTAGCGCACCACTTGTTAACCACTTCACACTTAACAAGAAATAATGTCCTTTTACTCAAAAAGAAAAGGAAGAAATAACAGTTGTTCTTTACTTCTCTGTAGTTGGGAGTCTGATGTGTTTTATGGTTTGAACCCGACCAAATATTGCTTAGGCTGTTGGTTTGGTCAGCTGGTTTCTCTCTAATCCTAGTAAGGACCACTAGGAAGTAGTAAAATGGATTTCAAGATATTTGAGAGGTACTTCTAAGATGTACTTAAATTTTAGAGGCTTAGAACCAATTCTAGAGGGATATACAGATGCAGATATGGCATGTGACCTTGATGACAAAAAGTTAACTTTAGGGTATGTGCTTACTTTTGAGGGGGAGTTGTATCATGGAAGTTGAAATTTTTAAAAATGTATTTCTTTATCTACAACTTAGGCAGAGTACATAGTTATGATCAAAGTATGTAAAGAAATGCTCTATATGTAAAGATTTCTCAAAGAATTGGGTTTGAAGCAAGATGAGTACGTGATGACTTGTGATAGTCAAAGTGCTCTAGATTTGAGTAAGAATGTCACACATCATTTTCGAACTAAGCATATTGATGTGAGATACCATTGAATATGTGAAGTGGTGAATAATAAAGATATGTTATTGAAAAATATTCACACTTATTAAAATTCAGCTGATATATTGACCAAGGTAGTGACTCATGACAAACATCAGTCTTGCACCTAGATGATGGGACAGAGTAGTAATTGAGTGATAAATGAGTGTACATCTCCTCATGGGCTGGAGTGGGAGATTGTTGGTTGTCCATCCCACGTGGTAAATTAAATAGAATAAAATAAATAAATAAATAAAGGATGTTGGTAGTTTTTTGGGAACCAACATAAAAGAAAGGGTTTTCTAATTTTTCTTCTCTGCACGAAAATCATAAAAGCAAAAGAGCATCAAATTTTTAGTTCTCTCTCACTCTCACGCATACAGACCGAGAAGGGAAGAAAGGTTTTGTCTTCAGAAAAGAAAAAGAAAAGCAAATAGTTCATAATTGATTTTCTTCTTCTTTGTGCACGGGTACCAAGGAAAGTAGAAAAGGAAGGGTTTATTTTATTTCATACACAAAAGTCAAGACAAGGAAAACTATTGACAAAGTTTGATATTGTTTTTGGTAACTTTTGAATCAATTTTTTGGAGAAGTAGTCTCTAATTTTTTGGTGTGATCATTCAAGAGGAATTAAGTCTGGTTAGAAAAGAATTTAAGTATTTTCTCTAGAATATTGTGTACTTGATTTTTGTGATAATAGATTTGACTCGTAATTTAGTTCATGATTTTTTTCTCTACATTGGAGGGTTTTTTACGTAAATCTTATATTTTTTTTTCATTTTTGAGGTTGCTTCTTTGTTTGCATTATAATTAATTTATTGATTGGCTTGAAAGTATTAATTGAGATTTGTTGATTAATTTTGTGATTTCCTTAATTTGCACAAGTAAGATTACAATGTTTTGGAAGACCCAACATAATTTGCTTTCTCATATATTGATTTTTTCCCCCTAATTTAAAACCAAAGAAGAGAAACACTAAAAAAAGTAGATGCAATCAACCATAACTTATTTTTGTCTCCTTGCTCTCAAGCTTCTTCAATTTCTACATTCTCTTTGAACATAAATTTCTATTGCCCTTTCTCTAAAAAAATTATTTCAAGTAAAATTTAGTAATAACTAATTGTATATTAAAAAAGAACTCTTAATTTGCATGGGCTACAAAATCATTAAAGAAAAGTTAAGGGAGAGCTCGATCCAACAAGAAAAACCTGCAAAAGAGATATGAGATTTTCATTAATCTTTACAGGATTTTAATAATAACTTACCATGTGTATATATTTATTTTGCGTACATTTTTACCTTTTGATCATATATTGCTTTAATTTTTTTTAGATATTATGTTATTTTATGATTATTGATCTTTTTGTTAAAAGTTTGATTGGCTATTCTAAGTTTTAAAAATCGAAAAATAAAAGAATATGACAATTTTCACTTGAAAGATTTAAATATTATATGACATAACTTTGTTATATATAGACGTCTAAAAATCAAGACTTGGAATATTTAAAGCATCCTTGAACTTGAAGCATTCTTAGATCCAATATATCGAAAAAGTCACCATATATTAAGTTAGCAAATTTGTTGTTCAAGTTTTATTTGGATCTCTTTTATTTTACAATTAATATAGAATAAAACTTCCATATTGAATTATTTATTTTTTAACAATAAATTCTATTTTGGATTCTACTATTTTACATTTGAGAGGGACAAGCAATATTATAGAAAATTTATACCAATTCAAACCTAACTTCTAGACTTCGAAAGACAAAGGTACAATGCAATTTGTTTCTAATCCAAGAAATGAAAATCTCATGATCATCAACGATCTCTCTTCAAAATTATATTATCAGAAAATCAGCATCTTGGTTTACTTCCCTTTAGCTCTTGGACACAACCCAGTATAGCTTTAAACTTAAATTGTTCGTCTAATCTTTTCATATAAGAGCATTGAACACATGTTTAAGGTAAAACTTGTACTTTAATGTGTAAGTTAATTATAATTTAACATTCCCATTGACTTTTATTTCAAGCATGTGAAGTGGATGTTTCCCTATGAATTTGTTTTAAATAGGAAGTATGATCTATATTCATCATTTTCTAGCATTCATCATTTTCAACAAATATTTGATTTTTCTAAGTCAATTGTTTTGAACATAAATTATCGTATACTATATGATAGCGCACTGCCCTTTTGACGGTATGTTATTTATCATATTCATTTTTTGTAGATTAACAATGTTAATTTTAGGTGATTAATTATATATATCATCTTCAATCTTCATTTATTTCTCTCATTTTCAACTTAAAACCCACCCAAATTTTATTATATTTGTTTACCTCTTGTTTCGTAACTAAATAATTAAAAACTACATTTTTAAAGTTTACTTATATTCATCTGACTTTATAATTTTATATGGATAATATAAAAACTTTTTCATTTTTGTATTCATAATATAAAAATCCTAAAATATCCATGAAAGTAACTCTAAAAAAAATTGTAATATTTATTTATAATAAGAGTCATCAACCTAATACTTCGATATCACTATAGCAGAGCTAAACAAAGTGAAATGTCCTCAAGCTTATCTCTTATATGTATCTTTGATGAAAGCTTAAGATCTTGTTGCTCTCTTTATAACTCACAACAAACAACCAAATATGTCCTACATCACGATTACTGTAATAGATAGAAAAGTTGTCTTGATTTATAGTTAAAAGAGTAATATCTTGTTTTTATGTATCGAACTAAAATATTTTCCTTATGGACCGAAGGAGGGATTTTTAATTTTTTTTCTTTAAATATCCATCTTATGTTTAAACAGACACAAAAATATATATACACAAATAATAGAGGAAGTTCAACCCATGGAACTATATCAAATTAAGGATGGGGTCATGGCTCACCAATATCGGTGATCCAACGCACTTGAACATCGACTAATAACAAAACATGCTAACCACACAAAACAAATTAAGCAAGCTGTAATAAGCTAATCAAAAGAGCCAAATAATATTTCGTCTCATGAATTCAAGCTCACCCTTATATTCAAAAACTTTAACAAATAAGGAAATATAAGAAACATTAATATTTCATGCAAAAAAAAAACTAATTTTGGCTTTCTCAGATAGTACAAACAATATTTTCCACTGAACACCTGGACCAATTCAGGATCTTTCCTTATGCCTGTTCTTCGATAACATGAAAAGTATTAATAGAAATAAATCCAATAATTTTGTAATGATATAATTGTGTCATGAATATTTGTGTAAGCATCTAATTTTTTTACTAGAAATAGTAATAAATAAAAAGCATATCTAAGACTAAAAAATAAGAATTAAATATTATCTCGATAATTATAGTTATGTTTTGCTGCAAGATATCAAATTCACCTGTCATTTTTTTCAATGCGGTCAAACACCTAAATACAAAAAATAAGAGAATCTAATTGTAATATAGAAATATTTAGTTTAATTTGATTAACACTTCATATATGGTTGCATTTAAACTCAAACTTAAAAAAGATGTTGAAGCTTCTATACTAGAACTGACAAGTGACATATAATCTCACAAACTAACTATCTAGGCTATTTTCTAATTATGACCTAATAATTTGTAAGAATATATACTTTTGTCTTTGCTGCGTGGAGTAATATATATATATATATATATATGTGTAATTTTGCAAGTTCCTAACTTTAATATCTTTTTATGTTTATGTTTTATTTATACTTAGGAATGAACAAGTGTTGGACTATTCAAAGTTGTTCAGTTATACGCATGACATCAAAACAAGTATATTTAGGTAATATCTTATTATTTACTTTTTAGTTAAATAAATGTTGAGTTAAATTAGATTTATAATTAAAAGTAAACTTTTATCTTTCTTAGAAATTTTATGTTAAATTTATATTATTTTAAAGTCGAATGAATAAATATTTTATTCATTTTCTTTTTATAATTTTAAAAAATAATGTGTTTCTAAGTTTCTTTTAGCTATCTTTGGAAGAATCCATTTTATCCAATTATATATTTTCGAAATTGTATTATACAAAAAAAAATTAAGTTCACATAGAGTTCTATACAAATTTAAAATAATATATTTTAAATGATATATGGAAATATCGTTCTTATTTCACATAAAATTTTATATTGACTTAATTTTTATTAATTTAGATAGAATTCTCATCATCTTATAGTTAAATAAAACATAACTTTCAAATTCATTCCACAATAATTTACGCTTGTTCCAAGCATTGCTCTTTAATAGAAGTCTTTCATAGGTTGTATTTTCTGTTCATTTATATAATCATTCTAGATGAGTAAACTAGGTAAAGAAATGTCCATAGTTCCAAAAGAAAATGTGTTAGCTTGCCAATGAGGTAATTAGGTTTAAGTGTTTACAATATATTGTACGAGGGCTAAGAATAAAATGTAATTAGCTTAAAAAGAAAAAATATTCCAATTAATTGTTTAAAAAGTTAGTGTACTAAAATTACAAAACTGGGGATAAGTGTAATATGTATTGGATAAAAACCTACTTATAAAGACTAAAAATATAAGTTTCTATTACACAATTTTAATAAATTACTGAATAAAATATTAAAATTATCAAATAAATTATGGTATAAATGCTTCAAAGACTTAATGTCTCCAAGGTTCAACAAAAATTTATTATATTTGAATAATAATTTGATTAACTTTTTTGTGTAAGTTTTTGGTCTCAAGAATTATAGTAGAAGATCACTTTTTTCTAAATTTCATCTAATGTGAAATTCACATCTTTTTTTTTTGTTAGACCTAAGTTTAATTGTGTCATCATTATAAATGGACATTATTTTTTGCTAAGTGTGAAGTGGGGTGCTAACTGACTTACATTCTAATATTAAATCTGTTTAGAACCTACTTGACATACTTATGTTGTAACAACCACAACTTTTTAGCTTTCTTGTCATGAGTAATCTCTATACATTTAGATGAGAATAAGTGACATCCTTCTCAAATCATACCTCTAAGGAATATCAAAATCTAGAAGAACATATGGAGATCGATTCATTAAGTAGCAGGTAGCAGGTAGTACAGAGTGCTTTACCCCAAATGGCTTTGGTAGCTTAGCTATTTTCAACATGGATCTGACCTTCTTTAAGAGGGTTCTATTTGTTCTTTTAGCCATACCATTATGCTGAGGAATATTGTGAACAATCTTCTCATGTATGATTCCATGTTGTAGGTAGTAATTCTCAAACTCTTTTGAAGTATTTTTACCTCCATTGTCACTCGAAGGCACTTCAAAGATGTTTTTTTCTCTCTTTTTATCAAAACATGAAACTGTTTAAAATACTGAAGAACCTGTCTTTTGTTTTCAACATAAACACCCAAAACTTTCAAAAAGTATCATCAATAAAAGTAAGAAAATATCTACTATCTTCTATAATTTTCACATTGATAGGACCACATACATAAGAGTAAACTAATTTAAGATCATTCGTTTTCTTTTTAGATGAACTAATAAAAGAAATTTTATGTTGTTTTTTGTAAAAACAATAATCACAAGGGTATAAACTCATACCTTTGGCAAAAGGAATAAGAGACTTATTTTTCAGAATCTGCAACTGCTTCTTACTCATATGAGCCAACCTTTTATGCCATAAATCTGGTGAAACATCATCTTCATCTTCATTCAATGCACCTATACTAGTCTTAACTTGAGTCTTGTAAAGTATGCGAGACAATTTGCCTCTAGCAATAACAATTGAACCTTTAGTAAGTTTTCATTTTCTACCACTAAATGGATTGTAATAGCCATTTAAGTCAAGGGTGTGAGTATAAATCAAATTCAAACACAAATCTGGCACATGTCACATGTTCTTTAGAGTTAATGTGCAACCAATATTTATCTGTACACAAATATCACCAATACACATAATATCTGCGCAACTAGTATTACTCATATACCAAAATTTCCTACTTTGTACATAGTAAAGACATCTCTCATGGGTGTAGCATGATAGGATGTTATAAATCAATAACCTACTTAGTATTAAAATCAATGACATGACTATGATCCTCAACAAATGAAAATACAACTAGTTCCTCACTATCATTAGTTACAGTTACAGTGGTGTTCTAATCATCCTTTATTTTTTTATTTTCTCATTGCCTCTTCTTCCTTCATCAATATGCAGATTTCCTCTCCTTCTCGTGCAGACACTAGAGGCATACACACCTCTTCCTCCTCCCCTTATGGAGGCAAACATGCCTTTGCAACTTTTTTTTGTCTTTCATCAAAACGGCGTCGTTTTTAGGATTTTTCCAAAATGACACCATTTTTTATCCTTTTCTACTTCTGATGCCCATATTTAAAATGACGTCGATTTGAAGTTGATGGGCTGGGCCCTGTTTCTCTAGGCTTGGATGTTACAACTTGACTCCATTGTTTCTATATTTTTTTATAGAAAAGATATTTAAACTAACTTTGGTAATTCATTTAGTTCAAGTTTACCGCACACCAATTTTTCTAAAGAACTTAATACTTATTAGTGTATAAATAGTTTAGATCGTATAATTCCTATAAAATTATGGTTTTTATAAAATCTAATCTTCTTAAAACATCTTAGGAAAAAACTTCAGGAACTAATCTGAAAATGACATTGATTTATTCTTTGAAATATATTCTCAAAAGTTTTTTAAAAAATAGACTGAACAATTAACTTATTCATCGAATATAATTTCCTCACGATCAAGCTTGTGGTTTATTTCTTATGGAACATAAAGGAATTGATAAAAATAATGTCTCCAATTTAAATTGCATTTCCTTATGTTTAATAATTTAACTAAAATGAAGATAATACAAATAATATTTCAAATGGCTAATAGGTTCTTCATGCACATATATTAAAATTCAAAAATTAATTTAAATACAATTGGTGACTACATAATGAATTAAATTATTCTTTATAATTATCTTGTATAAATTAAGTAAAATATCTGATAAGTATTATAAAATCACGTTCCAAATTATCACAGATTTTTTATTTAAGTTCAAAGATTTCATTTAGAAAATCATGTTCTAGATAGTGATAGATTTTTTATTTAAGTTAAAGATTTCTTAATTCACAGTATAAAATGAAGGATAGGCAATGAATGCTCGTTAACAAAAAAAAAAACTAAGTTCTCTTTCATTATTCTTTATCTTTAGGTACAAACAAAAAATTTAGATGTTTGTGTTGGCATTTCTAAATGCCTAATCTCGAGTCATGAGATTCAAAAGAGGAAACCTTGGAGAAGACCAATGCTGTAAAAAATTTTGTAGGACCCAAGACCATGTTGCACTTGTTTCACTAGGTGTGACTTTACTCATTGTTATGTGATGGTATATAAGACACTTTCTCAATTCATTTTTTTCTGCATTTTAATTCTATTTGTGTTTAATATGTAAATATATGTAGAAATATTGATGCATATTTTGTAGATAAAATTTTAAGGAGCTTCAATTATAAAATAGTAAAGTAAAATTTAATGAAATAAAATTTAATAAAATAAAATTTAATGACAAAAACTCTTTAGTTAATAGTAAATGAAAAACCTCCACTAGAAAATATATATGATACCTTAAGTTTAATGAAGTAAAATTTTTAAACTTCACTAGAAAATATAGATTATCAATGAAAAATAATTTTTTTAACTAACTTGTCTTATTTTTTTTACTAATATATATGTGATCATAGAAAAAAGATAGTAGTACTAAATTTATAAGGTTACTCGGCAGAAAGTTCTTTAAGCTAATTTGACAGCTTACTTTAGTTAGAAAAATAGGTATTTTACATAATACATACTGCTCGTTTATAATAGTATATTAGTTTCTTAGTAAATTTTCCTACAAATTGTTTGGCACTTAAATGGCAAAGTGATGGTTATAATTCAAATTTTATCCTCAATTTTATACATATACATATATATATATATATATGTCTACATATATATTATCCTAGTTATAAAATTTTCTAGAAGCTAAATCCTATCTCAATATAATAGATATATATAATCCTAAATTTGAAAGTTTTTGACATGTAATATTTATATATTAAATATTTTGTATTAAAATGGTTAGTATCAAATTCACTACCAAAAAGAATTTCTTATCTGGTACTGTCTATATGCAGTACAATATTTGTATTAAAATGGTTAGTGACTTAGTATTTAATAGTGTTGGATTCACTATTAAAAATATTGTTCTATTATAGCTCATTTATATAAATATAAATTTAAAATGTAGACCCCCCAAGTTTATCAATATTATGAAGAAGTCATTAACTTATTTTTAGAAACTATTTTATACTTAGAACGGATAGCAAATAGTAATGCAATATAGTAAATACTTTTAATGTAATGACACTTTCAAATATTATAGAGGTACACATAAAAACTCTATTTACATCATTTTACAGAGTATTTTATTATATAATACTAATTTAAATTTTAGATATGTTTTAAAAAAAACTCTTAAAGAAGAAATTTTCAGTACTTTAGACTGTCTGTAAAATTAATTTGGAGTTTTTTTGTAAAATTTATTTATAAATTGCACTTGGGTTAAGTAGAAGCTATTGGAAAGCTTCCTTCAAATAATAAAAAGCTAAGATTAGTTTGTATTTTATGTGAAATTTGGAAAATGTTGGTCCAAATGTTGTCAAAATTAGTAAAGTACGGAGTTATTATTGGTATTCTATATGAAATATCATATGATCTTAATTTTTATTATTTTATAATAGAAGTTACATTATTTAATAATTAAATTAAACATAAAAATACAAACGAATTTTATATAAATTTTAAATCTTTAGAAGATATAACAATAGAATAAGGTCCAAATTGTTAATTGGATATACATTAATGCATATAAATATATTATCAATTTGACTTGAAGTTTAAATTAGATATGAAATCCAAATTGAATAAAGAATCAAAATTAAAATAAAAGTGGACACATAATCCAAATTAAATCCAAATCAGTGTAAATGGATAGATTGTTAAATGTGGAAACATCATACTTACATGCTTGGATATATATATATATATGTATATATATATATATGAATATCTTGAAACATTAAGTACAAGAAATTGAAAGAAAAATCTAATTATTGTTATAGCATTAGAAAAAGAAGCAAATAAGTTGACAAAAGAGTAAATAATTTAATTTCTTGTGAATAGACAAAAATGGTGGGGCTTACTCTATCTCAAGAGCTCGCGAATTTCTTGCAAAACTTATGGAATCAGGTAAGTTCCGGACTTTGGTTTTTCCATTTTTCACCTTTTTTCGGCTAATAAATTATGTTTTACTTTTGAAAGTGAAGTTTATTTATTTCTCGTTCTCCCTATATATAAATATATAAGAATTATAACTAAATATTTTATTTAAATCTCATGTGAGATAACACATAACCATGTAGGACATTCGAATCTATTTCCTTATGGCGACAAGAAAAGTTACCAATCGTGCTAGTTACGTTAATAAAATTTGACCTTGACTTAAGTAGTAATAAATCGTTTATAATTTGTATGCATTTTTAGATATATTCTTTTAAAATATTTATTAATATCAGTTACTATAATTTTAATATCTCTTAATCACAATTTTTCCCTCATGAGATTCAAGAAAATATATAAAAGAAACATAATGTATGTAAAACATTTTTTTATTCAAATAATTATCTTTTTTTTTTTGCAGGGTATTCTTGATGATAATTTTCGTGATTTCAGGGAAACAGAAAACGACCAAACTTGTCACAATTTTTAGGAAGTAACGTTGGTGCTCTGTAAAGATGATGAAGCTTCTATACTAGAACTGATAAATGACATGTAATCTCACAAACTATCTAAGCTATTTTCTAATTGTGACATAATAATTCGTAAGAATATGTACTTTTGTCTTTGCTGTGTGGAGTAATACATATATATGTATATATGTATGTAATTTTGCAAGTTCCTAACTTTTATATCTTTTTGTGTTTATGTTTTGTTTATACTTAGGAATGACATCAAAACAAGTATATTTAGGTAATATCTTATTATTTACATTTTAGTTAAATAAATGTTGAGTTAAATTACATTTATAATTTGAAGTAATTCTTTTATCTTTCTTAGAAATTTTATATTAAATTTATATTATTTTTATAATTTTAAAACAGAATGTGTTTTAAAGTTTCTTTTTAGCTATCTTTGGAAGAATCCATTTTATCCAATTATGTATTTTCTAAATTGTATTAGACGACAAAAAATTAAGTTCACAGAGAGTTCTATAACAAATTTAAAATAATAAATTTTAAAATGATATATGGAATACATTGTTCTTATTTCACATAAAATTTTATATTGACTTAATTTTTATTAATTTAGATAGAATTCTCATCATCTTATAGTTAAAATAAAACATAACTTTCAAATTCATTCCACAATAATTTACACTTGTTCCAATCATTGCTCTTTAACATAAGTCTTTCATAGGTTGTATTTTTTAGATGAGTAAAGTAGGTGAAGAAACGTCCATAATTCCAAAAGAAAATGTGTTAGCTTGCCAATGAGGTAATTAGGTTTAAGTGTGGCACCTCGTCAGCATCCGTTGCCACGCGACACGTCCTGGTTCGTCGGGACTGCTGACCGTACATCCTACGTGGCAAATTATTTCTAAACTGTATTTTGACATCCGGTTTTCGATTTTTCTTTTAAAAGTACCTCTAAAACCCAAATTTTCATCAATTTTTTTAAAAATTGTTTTCAATTTCATCATCCATCACATTTTCTTCATTTTTACACTAAATTAAAACTAAAAAGATTAAAAAATTATATTTATAGTTAAATTTAATTGTTAATTTAAAAAGTTTCAAGATATGATGATAGGATTAGACATGATAAAAAGATGTTTTAAAGGGGAATTCTATGGAACCTTGGAGACATTTAAGTCTTTGAAGCATTTATAAAATAATTTATTTGATAATTTGAATATTTTATTCAGTAATTTATTAAAACTGTGTAATAGAAACTTATATTTTGAGTCTTTATAAGTAGGTTTTTTTCCAATACATATTACGCATATGCCTGATTTTGTAATTTTAGTATACTAACTTTTTAAACAATTAATTGGAATATTTTTTCTTTTTAAGCTAATTATGTAACACCCAAGTATTTTAATCTCATTCTTATTATTTTTATTATTTTTTTCATATTTTCCTTTTTTTGTATTTGAATTTTTTAGATTTTTAATTAATTTAATTTGATTTAATTTAATTTAATTTAATGAAAATAAAAATAATAATAATGATAAAATTGGATAAAAATATTATTTGAATTTAATTGAGATTGATTTTGGGAAAAAGGGGTGAAAATTTGGATTCCGATGGTATTTTTGAAAAGAAAATCGGAAACCGAGGGTCAAAATATAATTTTAAAAAGTTGTGCCACGTCAGCACCCACGTCAGCAGCCACGTCAGCGGCCCAGATTCACGCGCACGGACGACTCAGATTCAATCAGGCACGGACGGCCCAGATTGCATCGCGATGGACGGCTTAGATTTAATCCAAATTAAATCGCGATCGAACGGTCCAGATTTAATCTTGATGGACGGTTGAGATTAAAAGACAAAGGGTATAAATAACCCCTCCCACACCTGACCACAAAAACCCTAGCCGCCAGTGCCTCGTCGGAGAAGAAGAACCAGACGTCGGAGGAGCCGGCCGCCGCCACCCGCCGCCGCACCGGGGAAGTTTCTGACTGCCGATCGAGGTAAATTTTCTCTCCCTAGCTTGTTTTTCGATGCTGAGTCCGCCTATGGCCAAACCGGAGCCAAACCACCGGCCAAACAGCTGAAAAACCCAACCGAAGCCCAGCGGTGCCACCGCGCCCCCCCTCTATTTTTGCCTCCGATGAGGCCCTTCCCGGCTTCCGTTCGATGCAAATTTTATATCACTGTTATTTTCTCTACAGGTTGATCGGAGCCAAACATCAAAACGCGACTCACGCCGGAAGAGCCGCCGCACCCGAGAGCACCGCTGCTGGTAAGTTTTGGTTTTTCGTGATTTTTTGGCCCACCGAGGGCCCTAGGGTTGTTTTATCGCAGGGACCGATGCAAGTGTGGCCGAATTCAGCCAAAAACGACCAACCCGAGGCGAATCACCGTTGCTTGCGGCGGCGCCGTCGCCGGGGCACGGCGGAGCCGCCGTGCCAGAATTGTGATATTGGCCGAAAGGGGCCCTAGGTCTGATTTGGGATTTTTTGGGACACGTACAGGTACCAGTAGTGCGTTTCAGTTTTTTGAAAAAAATTCAGAAAAATTAGGGACAGCCTGTAGGCGCACTGTATAGTCGAATTCAGACCCCGAAACAGGTAAGGACCCCTCACTCTATTTCCTATCACGGTATTAAAGCTAAATAAATAATTAAACTGTACTGTGTGACTTTATAAATATATAATTGATTAAGGTTACCAAGGGAGCTCGAGTTTGATACAGTGTTGGTCTGTTATTGTTTGATCTAATTTCCAGTATTAAATGCAGCATGATGTTTGATGTAATTATGTTATGGTCTCGTATGCATGATCTATGGTTTTTTTTATTATGGTTTGTACTATGGTGAACCCGATACTGTGTTGTCTTATTTGGTGTCAATTACTGGTTTACATGTTGTGTATGATTGGATGATTGAGATCAAGAAAAAAAGGCAAAAAGGTTATGTGAATTGATAAATGGATAATGTGGATAGCTTGACTAAATATCCTGGAAGATGGTGGACGGACCGGGTCCGTAGGGAACCCTACCGGGAACGTGGTCTCTCATACCGGACGGGGTATGGAGACCTTATGTGTTTTGGCGCCCATACCGGACGAGGTATGGGGACAGCCCGTTTCACCCTCATACCGGAAAGGGTATTGAGGTTCATGGTTTTGGCGCTCATACCAGATGGGGTATGGGGACGGCCCTGGAATCAGGTTATAAATGTTAAGAGTTCACGGGTAGCGGGACCCCTATGGATACTAGTAGGCTGGTAAAATAAGAAAATATGTTGTTTGATGATTGAAATGCAAAGGCATGATAAGTGTTATGTTGTAAAGTTTATATGATTTCATGATGATGATAATGTTATTGTTTTCATATGTTGCTTTCATGGGTCTCACCGAGGTAAGTGGACAGTAAAGGTTTTTATGTTAATAAACGAGTTTATTATAAATTATGCTCCATTGGTCATTTTATTTTCTACCCACCTTTACTTCCATGGCGGTGAGATAGTGTGATGTCTTTACTGGGCTAGTGTAGCTCATCCCTTATTTAACCATTTCAGCTCAAGAAGACGTAGTTCCCGAGCCCGTTCCGCAGGAAGACGGCGAAGGGGACGCCTAAAGACTTCATAGTTATATTTATAGTTTTTATTTCGAATATCTCTTTTAGTTAGTTTGTTCCTTCATGTTTTGAATACGTTTTAATTATTGTGTAAGGGATGTTAATCAAAAATTTTATTACGCTTTCGCATTTGAGATTTTGGATACATATATTCCATTTAAATTTCTGGGGCCGTTACAAATTACATTTTGTTCTTAGGCCTCATATAAAAATATTGTAAACACTTAAACCTAATTACCTCATTGGCAAGCTAACACATTTTCTTTTGGAATTATGGACGTGTTTTTCACCTAGTTTACTCATCTAAAATGATTATATAGATGAACAGAAAATACAACCTATGAAAGACTTATGTTAAAGAGCAATGATTGGAACAAGTGTAAATTATTGTGGAATGAATTTGAAAGTTATGTTTTATTTTAACTATAAGATGATGAGAATTCTATCTAAATTAATAAAAATTAAGTCAATATAAAATTTTATGTGAAATAAGAACGATATTTCCATATATCATTTAAAATATATTATTTTAAATTTGTATAGAACTCTATGTGAACTTAATTTTTTTTTTTGTATAATACAATTTAGAAAATACATAATTGGATAAAATGGATTCTTCCAAAGATACCTAGATATACTTGTTTTGATGTCATTCCTAAGTATAAGCAAAACATAAACACCAAAAGATATAAAAGTTAGGAACTTGCAAAATTACATACATATATACATATTGCTATGTGGAGTAATACATATATATGTATTACTCCACATAGCAAAAACGAAAGTACATATTCTTACGAATTATTAGGTCACAATTAGAAAATAGCTTAGATAGTTTGAGAGATTACATGTCATTTGTCAGTTCTAGTATAGAAGCTTCATCATCTTTGCAGAGCACCAACGTTATCATCAAGAATACCCTGCAAAAAAAAAAAAGATAATTCTGTTCCTTTTATATATTTTCTTGAATCTCATGAGGGAAAATTGTGATTAAAAGATATTAAAATGATAGTAACTACCATTAATAAATATTTTAAAAGAACATATATGAAAATGCATGCAAATTATAAACAATTTATCACTACTTAAGTCAAGGTCAAATTTTATTAACGTAATTAGCACGATTGGTAACTTTTTTCGTGACCATAAGGGAATATATTTGAGTGTCCTACATGGTTATGTATCATCTCACATAAGATTTAAATAAAAAATTTAGTTATAATCCTTATATATTTATATATAGAGAGAATGAGAAATAAATAAACCTCACTTCAAAAATTAAAATATGATTTACTAGCCGAAAAAAGTAAAAAATGGGAAAACCAAAGTCTGGAACTTACCTGATTCTTCAGGTTTTGCATGAAATTCGCGAGCTCTTGAGATAGAGTAAGTGCTACCATTTTTGTCTATTCACAAGAAATTAAATTGCTTACTCTCTTGTCAACTTATTTGCTTCTTTTTCTAATGCTATGACACTAATTAGATTTTTCATTCAATTTCTTGTACTTAATATTTCAAGATATTCATATATATATATATATATATATCTATCTATCTATGCATGTAAGCATGATGTTTCAACATTTAACAATCTATCTATTTACGCTGATACAATAATTTGTAAGCAAATCTTTTATAAAAGTTTTTGTTGATATACCTAAGTGAATTAATAATTTGGATTTTATGATTAATTGGCAGGATTTGGATTTAATTTGGATTATGTGTCCACTTTTATTTTAATTTTGATTCTTTATTCAATTTAGATTTTATATCTAATTTAAACTTCAAGTCAAATTGGTAATATTTTTATATGGATTAATCGTAAATCCAATTAATAAATTGGACCTTATTGTACTGTTATATCTTCTAAAGATTTAAAATTTATATGAAATTCGTTTGTATTTTTGTATTCAATTTAATTATTAGGTAATGTAACTTTTATTACAAAATAATAAAAATTAAGATCATATGATATTTCATATAGAATACCAATAATAATCCCATACTTTACTAATCTTGACAACATTTGGAATAACATTTTCCAAATTTCACATAAAATATAAAATAATCTTAGCTTTTTATTATTTCAAGGAAGCTCTCCAGTAGCTTCTACTTAACCCAAATGTAACTTATAAATAAGTTTTACAAAAAAATCTCAAAATTAATTTTACGGACAGTTTAAAGTACTGAAAATTTCTTCTTTAAGAGTTTTTCTTTAAACAAATCTAAAATTTTAAATTAGTATTATATAATAAAATACTCTGTAAAATGATGTAAATAGAATTTCTATGTGTATCTCTATAATATTTGAAAGTGTCAGTACATTAAAATTATTTACTATATTGTATTACTATTTGACTGTATTATCTTGCTATCTGTTCCAAGAATAAAATAATTTCTAAAAATAAGTTAGTGACTTCTTCATAATATTAATAAACTTAAGGGGTCTATATTTTTAATATATATTTATATAAATGAGCTATAATAGAATAATATTTTTTATAGTGAATCCGAAACTATTAAATATTAAGTCACTAACTATTTTAATACAAATATTGTACTACATATAAATAGTATTGGGTAAAAAAATTCAGATTTAGAAAAAATCTTTTTGGCAGTGAATTTGATATTATTAGATATCAAGTTACTAACCATTTTAATACAAAATATTTAATGTATAAATATTACATGTCAAAAACGTTCAAATTTAGGATTATATATATCTATTATATTGAGATAGGATTTGAATTATAACCATCACTTTGCCATTTAAGTGCCAAACAATTTGTAGTAAAATTTACTAAGAAACTAATATACTATTATAAACGAGCAGTATGTATTATGTAAAATACCTATCTTTTCTAACTAAAGTAAACTGTCAAATTAGCTTAAAAAACTTTCTGCCGAATAACCTTATAAATTTAGTACTACTATCTTTTTTCTATGATCACATATATATTAGTAAAAAAAATAAGACAAGTTAGTTAAAAAAATTATTTTTCATTGATAATCTATATTTTCTAGTGAAGTTTAAAAATTTTACTTCATTAAACTTAAGGTATCATATATATTTTCTAGTGGAGGTTTTTCATTTACTATTAACTAAAGAGTTTTTGTCATTAAATTTTATTTTGTTAAATTTTATTTCATTAAATTTTACTTCACTATTTTATAATTGAAGCTCCTTAAAATTTTATCTACAAAATATGCATCAATATTTCTACATATATTTACACATTAAACACAAATAGAATTAAAATACAGAAAAAAATGAATTGAGAAAGTGTCTTATATACCATCACATAACAATGAGTAAAGTCGCACCTAGTGAAACAAGTGCAACATGGTCTTGGGTCCTACAAAATTTTTTACAGCATTGGTCTTCTCCAAGGTTTCCCTTTTTGAATCTCATGACTCGAGATTAGGCATTTAGAAATGCCAACACAAACATCTAAATTTTTTGTTTGTACCTAAAGATAAAGAATAATGAAAGAGAACTTAGTTTTTTTTTTTTTTGTTAACGAGCATTCATTGCCTATCCTTCATTTTATACTGTGAATTAAGAAATCTTTAACTTAAATAAAAAATCTATCACTATCTAGAACGTGATTTTCTAAATGAAATCTTTGAACTTAAATAAAGAATCTGTGATAATTTGGAACGTGATTTTATAATACTTATCAGATATCTTACTTAATTTATACAAGATAATTATAAAGAATAATTTAATTCATTATGTAGTCAGCAATTGTATTTAAATTAATTTTTGAATTTTAATATATGTGCATGAAGAACCTATTAGCCATTTGAAATATTATTTGTATTAACTTCATTTTAGTTAAATTATTAAACATAAGGAAATGCAATTTAAATTTGAGACATTATTTTTATCAATTCCTTTATGTTCCATAAGAAATAAACCACAAGCTTGATCGCGAGGAAATTATATTCGATGAATAAGTTAATTGTTTCGTCTATTTTTTAAAAAACTTTTGAGAATACATTTCAAAGAATAAATCAATGTCATTTTCAGATTAGTTCCTGAAGTTTTTTCCTAAGATGTTTTAAAAAGATTAGATTTTATAAAAACCATAATTTTATAGGAATTATACGATCTAAACTATTTATACACTAATAAGTATTAAGTTCTTTAGAAAAATTGGTGTGCGGTAAACCTGAACTAAATGAATTACCAAAGTTAGTTTAAATATCTTTTCTATAAAAAAATATAGAAACAATGGAGTCAAGTTGTAACATCCAAGCCTAGAGAAATAGGGCCCAGCCCATCAACTTCAAATCGACGTCATTCTAAAGATGGGCATCAGAAGTAGAAAAGGATAAAAAATGGTGTCATTTTGGGAAAATCCTAAAAACGATGCCGTTTTGATGAAAGACAAAAAAAAGTTGCAAAGGCATGTTTGCCTCCATAAGGGGAGGAGGAAGAGGTGTGTATGCCTCTAGTGTCTGCACGAGAAGGAGAGGAAATCTGCATATCGATGAAGGAAGAAGAGGCAATGAGAAAATTAAAAAATAAAAGATAATTAGAACACCACTGTAACTGTAACTAATGATAGTGAGGAACTAGTTGTATTTTCATTTGTTGAGGATCATAGTCATGTCATTGATTTTAATACTAAGTAGGTTATTGATTCTATAACATCCTATCATGCTACACCCATGAGAGATGTCTTTACTATGTACAAAGTAGGAAATTTTGGTATATGAGTAATACTAGTTGCGCAGATATTATGTGTATTGGTGATATTTGTGTACAGATAAATATTGGTTGCACATTAACTCTAAAGAACATGTGACGTGTGCCAGATTTGTGTTTGAATTTGATTTATACTCACACCCTTGACTTAAATGGCTATTACAATCCATTTAGTGGTAGAAAATGAAAACTTACTAAAGGTTCAATTGTTATTGCTAGAGGCAAATTGTCTCGCATACTTTACAAGACTCAAGTTAAGATTAGTATAGGTGCATTGAATGAAGATGAAGTTGATGTTTCACCAGATTTATGGCATAAGAGGTTGGCTCATATGAGTAAGAAGTAGTTGCAGATTCTGAAAAATAAGTCTCTTATTGCTTTTGCCAAAGGTATGAGTTTATACCCTTGTGATTATTGTTTTTACAAAAAACAACATAAAATTTCTTTTATTAGTTCATCTAAAAAAAAAACGAATGCTCTTAAATTAGTTTACTCTTATGTATGTGGTCCTATCAATGTGGAAATTATAGAAGATAGTAGATATTTTCTTACTTTTATTCATGATACTTTTTGAAAGTTTTGGGTGTTTATGTTGAAAACAAAAGACAGGTTCTTCAGTATTTTAAACAGTTTCATGTTTTGATAAAAAGAGAGAAAAAAACATCTTTGAAGTGCCTTCGAGTGACAATGGAGGTAAAAATACTTCAAAAGAGTTTGAGAATTACTACCTACAACATGGAATCATACATGAGAAGACTGTTCACAGTATTCCTTAGCATAATGGTATGGCTAAAAGAACAAATAGAACCCTCTTAAAGAAGGTCAGATCCATGTTGAAAATGGCTAAGCTACCAAAGCCATTTGGGGTAAAGCACTCTGTACTACATGCTACTTAATGAATCGATCTCCATATGTTCTTCTAGATTTTGATATTCCATAGAGGTATGATTTGAGAAGGATGTCACTTATTCTCATCTAAATGTATGGAGATTACTCATGACAAGAAAGCTAAAAAGTTGTGGTTGTTACAACATAAGTATGTCGAGTAGGTTCTAAACAGATTTAATATTAGAATGTAAGTCAGTTAGCACACCACTTGCTAACCACTTCACACTTAGCAAGAAATAATGTCCATTTACTCAAAAGAAAAAGGAAGAAATGACAATTGTTCCTTACTCCTCTGCAGTTGAGAATTTGATGTATGCTATGGTTTGAACCCGGCCAGATATTGCTCAGGCTGTTGGTTTGGTCAGCAGGTTTCTCTCTAATCCCAATGAGGACCAGTAGGAAGCAGTAAAATGAATTTTTAGACATTTGATAGGTACTTCTAAGATGTATTTATATATAGAGGCTCAAAACTATTTCTAGAGGGATATATAGATGCAGATATGACAAGTGACCTTGACGGTAAAACATCAACCTCAGGTATGTGTTTCTTTATCTACAACTTAGACAGAGTACATAGCTATGACAGAAGCAAGTAAAGAAATGCTTTGGATGAAAAGATTTCTCAAAAAATTGGGTTTGAAGCAAGATGAGTATGTGATGAATTGTGATAGTTAAAGTACTCTAGATTTGAGTAAGAATATCACACATCATTGTCGAAATAAACATATTGATGTGAGATACCATTGGATATGTGAAGTGGTGAATAATCAATAAATGTTATTAAAAAAGATTCACACTGATTAAAATCCAACTAATATATTGACCAAGGTGCTGACTCATGACAAGTATAAGTCTTGTACTAAGATGG
Source organism: Carica papaya (assembly GCF_054855325.1). Taxonomy (NCBI): domain Eukaryota; kingdom Viridiplantae; phylum Streptophyta; class Magnoliopsida; order Brassicales; family Caricaceae; genus Carica; species Carica papaya. The sequence goes on from NC_142310.1 coordinate 12,356,808, forward strand.
TGGGACTGAATAGTAATTGAGTGATAAATGAGTGTACATCTCCTCATGGGCTAGAACGGTAGATTGTTGGTTATCCATCCCACATGGCAAATTAAATAAAATAAAATAAATAAATAAATAAAGGGTGTTGGTAGTTTTTTGGGAACTAACATAAAAGAAAGGGGTTTCCAATTTTTCTTCTCCGCACGAAAATCGTAAAAGCAAAAGAGCATCAAATTTTTAGTTATCTCTCATTCTCACGCATACAGACTGAGAAGGGGAAAAAGGTTTTGTCTTCAGAAAAGGAAAAGAAAAGCAAAATAGTTCATAATTGATTTTCTTCTACTCTATGTATGGGTACTGATGAAAGTAGAAAAGGAAGGATTTGTTTTGTTTCATACATAGAAATCGAGACAGGAAAAATTATTGACAAGGTTTGGTAATTTTCTTTGGTAATTTTTGAATTAATTTTTTGGAGGATTATTCTCTAATTTCTTGGTGTGATCATTCAAGAGAAATTAAGTTTGGTTACGGAAGAATTTATATATTTTCTCTAGAATACTGTGTACTTGATTTTTGTGAGAGTAGATTTGACTCGTAATTTGGTTCATGATTTTGTCCTCTACAGTGGAGGGTTTTTAACGTAAATCTTGTGTTTTTTATTTATTTTTGAGGTTGCTTCTTTGTTTGCATTGGAATTAATTTACAAATTGATTGGCTTGAAAGTATTAATTGATATTTGTTGATTAATTTTGTGATTCCCTTAATTTGCACAAGTAAGATTATTTTGAAAGACCCAACATAATTTGCTTTGTCACAGATTGATTTTTTTTCCCGATTTTAAACAAAAGAAGAGAAACACTAAAAAAAAGTAGATGCAATCAACCATAACTTATTTCTGTCTACTTGCTCTCCAGTTGCTTCAGTTTCTACATTTTCTTTAAACATAAATTACTATTGTTCTCTCTTCAATTTTTTCTTTTATTTTTTCTCAATAGTAAATTTTTTAGGGAAAAAAATTTTATTTCAAGTAAAATTTAGTAATAACTAATTATATATTAAAAAAGAACTCTTAATTTGCATGGGCAAGAAAAGCATTAAAGAAAAGTTAAGGGAGACCTCGATCAAATAAGAAAAACCTGCAAAAGAGGTATGAGATTTTGATTAGTCTTTATGGGATTTTAGTAATAACCTACCATGTATATATATATATATTTTCCGTACACTTTTACCTTTTTGTCATATATTGCTTTAGTTTTTTTAGACATTATGCAATTTTATGATTGTAACGGCCCTGGAAATTAAAAAAAAATGTATATAATTATTCTAAGTGCGGAAGTGAAATAAAATAGATTATGATTAACATCCCTTACACAATAACTAAAATGAATTAAACGTATGAAAGAATAGACTAACATAAAGGAAATATTATGAATGAATGCTATAAGGAAAACTAATAAATTCTTTGGCTTCTACTCGCCGTCTTCCTACAGAACGGGCTTGGGAACCAAGTCCTCCTGATATGAAATTGTTAAGTAAGGAATGAGTTACACTAACCCAGTAAAGACATCACACTATCTCACCGTCATAAAAGTAAAGGTTGGAAGAAAACAAAAACGACCAATGGAGCATAATTTATAACAAACTCATTTATCAATAATAAAAACCTTTACTGTCCACTTACCTCAGTGAGATTCATGAAAACAACTTATGAGAGACAATAACATCATAAACATCATAAGATCATGCACACTCTGTAACATAACACATATCATATTTTTGTATTTCAATCATCAGACAATATATTTCCTCTTTTATCAGCCTACTAGTATCCATGGGGATCCATAGGGGGTCCCCGCTACACGTGAACCATTTACATTAATAACTTAATTCCAGGGCCGTCCTCATACCCCGTCCGGTATGGGCGTCAAAACACATAAAGTCTCCATACCCCGTCCGATATGAGAGACCACGTTCCCGGTAGGGTTCCCTATGGATCCGATCCGTCCACCATCTCCTAGGATACCTAGTCAGGTTGTTGACATTATCTATTTATCAATTCGCATACCTTTTTTCATTCTTTTCTTAATTTCAATTATCCAATCAAACATAAACACGTAACCCAGTAATAGACACCAAACAAGGCAACACAACATCGGGTTCACAATAATTCAAAGCATAATAAATGAAACCGTGATTCATACATATGAAACTATAGAATAAACACATAAGGAACCATACTTCATTTAAAACTGTAAAATAAATCAAACAACAACTGACCGAAAAATACATCAAATTCGGGCTCCATTAGCAACCTTAATTAATTATACATATCTATTAATTCATAAATACCGTTTTATCATTTATTAAGTTTTAATGCCGTAATAGAAAATAGGCTGAGAGGTTCTTACTTGTTTCGGAGTTTGAAATCGGGTTCTCACTGTGCCTACGGGCAGTCCCTAGATTTCTCAAATTTTTTTCCAGAAACTGAAACACACTTCCGGTACCTGCACATGTCCCCAAAAAATCCCAAATCAGACCTAGGTCCCTTTCGGCCAATTTTAGAATTCCGGCACGGTGGCTCCGCCGTGTTCCAGCGACGGTGCCACCGCCCGCATCGGCGATCCACCTCGGGTTGGTCGTTTTCGGCCGAATTCGGCCAAAGTTGCATTGGTTCTTGTGATAAAACACCACTAGAGCCCTCGGTGGGCCAAAAAATTACAGAAAATCGAGGCTTACCGGCGGCGGGGCTCTCGGGTGCGGCGACTCCTCCGACGCGAGTTGCGATTTGGTGTTTTACTCTAGTTAACCTGTAGAGAAAAGGACGGTGGTCACGGTGGTATAAAAATTACATCGAATGGGAACCGGGAAGGGCCTCATCGGAAGCAAAAATTGAGAAAACCCGTGGCGGCGCCGCTGGGTTTCGACGGTATTTTTCGGCCAATTGGCCTGATGGTTTAGCTCTGATTTGGCCACAGGGAGGTTCAGCATCGAAAAACGAGCCATGGGGAGAAATTTTACCATGTTTAGCGGCCAAAAAATCCTCCGGTGCGGCGGCGGGTGGCGATGGCCGGTTCCTCCGGTGGCTGGGTCATCTTCTCTGGCGAGGGTTTTGGCGGCTAGGGTTTGGGGTTGGGCGTGGATGCGATTATTTATAACCTTCCCCTTTTAATCTGAGCTGTCCATCTGATTTAATATGGGTCGTCCGATCGTGATTAAATTGAAAATAAATCTGGACCGTCCATTGCGATGCGATCTAGGCCGTCCGTGCGTGATCAAATCTGGACTGTCCGCACGCATGAAATCTGGGTCGTCCACGCGCGCCTTTGATCTGGGCCGTTCGATCGCAGGCACGCAGATTGCCCACGTGTGTCCGTCCTGCGTGGCTTCCCGCGTCAGCGTCCCTACTACGCGGCATGTCCTGGTTGGCTGGGGCTGCTGACGCGGCTGCTGACATGGCATTGTTTTTCTAAATTGCGTTTTGACTCCCGGTTTTCGATTTTCTTTTCAAAAACACCCCTAAAATCCAAAATTTCACCCTTTTTTCCCAAATTCAATTTCGATTAAATCCCAAAAATAATTTTACCCCATTTATTATTATTATTATTATTATTTCTATTAAATTAAATTAAATTAAATTAAAATCTTATAAATTAATTATTAAAATAAAATAAAATAAACATAATTTAAAATTAAATTAAAATAAAAATAAAAGGGAAATCTTTGGGTGCTACAACTCTCCCCCCCTTAAAGAAATTTGGTCCCCTAAATTTGCCTCTTACTCTTGGTTGAACAAATGGGGATACTGGGCTCTAAAGTCTGATTCTAGCTCCCAGGTAGCCTCCCTTGGCGAGTGGTTCTGCCACACTACCTTTACAAATGATATTTTTCGATTGCGGAGTATTCTACTCTTTTGGTCCGTGATAGCGACTGGTATTTCCTCATAAGATAAGTCCTCTTGGAGTGGAAGCAGTTCATGAGGCAAGATACGAGAGGGGTCTGGGTTGTACTTACGTAGCATGAATACATGGAACACATTGTGGACCTTGGAGAGCTCTGGAGGGAGTGCTAGTCTGTAGGCGGCAGTACTAATCCTGTCCAAGACTTCATATGGTCCAATAAATCAGGGGTTCAGTTTTTTCCTCCTGTCGAACCTACTAATTCATTTGAAAGGAGTGACCTTAAAGAACACCCGGTCGCCTTATTCAAACGCTAAATCTCTTCTCCGGGTGTCTGCATAACTCTTCTGCCTGCTTTAAGTCGTCTGAATGTTCTTTTTAATTTTAACTATTTTAGACGTGGTCTCCTCCACCAACTCCGGGCCGAACAATTTTCTGTCGCCCACTTCTTCCCAACAAATTGGTGATCTGCTTGGGCGCCCATATAACGCCTCATACGGAGCCATGCCAATGCTCGCTTGGTAACTATTGTTGTAGGCAAATTCTATCAAGGGTAGATGGTCGTCCCAATGGCCCTCAGAGTCAAGAACACAAGCTCGGAGTATATCCTCAAGTGTACAGATTGTCCTTTCTGATTGTCCGTCCGTCTGAGGATGGAAGGCAGTACTGAGAGACAACTTTGTTCCCATGGCCTGCTGAAAGCTACTCCAAAACTGAGAAGTGAACATGGGGTCCCTGTCAGATACCACTGTCACTGGAACTCCATGAAATCTGACTATTTTTCGGATATACATTCTTGCTAACTTGTCCAAGGGATCGGTCATCCTGATGGCCAGGAAGTAGAAAGACTTAGTAAGCCGGTCAACAATTACCCAGATGGCGTCATGTCCTGAACGTGCCTTGGGTAATCCCGTTACAAAGTCCATGGCGATATGTTCCCACTTCCACTCCGGGATCAGTAAGGGCTGAAGTAACCCGCCTGGGTGTTGATGCTCTGCCTTAACCTGCTGACATACCAAGTATTTAGATACAAAGTCAGCTATGTCCCTCTTCATCCCATTCCACCAAAACTGGGGTCGCATGCTTTGGTACATTTTGGTGTTTTCGGGATGCATGGCAAACTTGGAGCTATGAGACTCTTTCATGATGTCTCTCTTTAACTCACTATCGTCTGAAACACACACCCTGTTCTAGAACCGGAGTAACCCATCAGCAGAGACTCAGAATTCTGAGCTCACTCTCTGTTCTGCATCATTCTTACGAGCTACTAGGGTGGGGTTGACTGACTGGGCTTCCCTTATTCTCTGTATTAACTCAGGTTGGACGGTCAGACGGCCCAAACATGCGACTCTCTTCAGGTCCTGAAGCCGAACCTGTTGTGTGGCCCCAATTTGCCTGCTTTCTGAAACCATTAAGTGGGCTAAGATACCTGCACTTTTCCTGCTGAGGGCATTTAGCACCACGTTACCCTTACCCGGATGATACAAGATATCACAATTATAGTCTTTAAGGAGTTCCATCCACCTTCTCTGACACATGTTGAGATCTTTTTGAGTGAATATGTGCTTCAGACTCTTATGATCGGTATAGATCTAGAAGGTCTCTCCGTATAAATAATGGCGCCAGGTTTTTAAGGCGTGTATAATTGCGACAAGTTCTAAGTCATGGGTGAGGTAATTCTTCTCAACATTCTTTAACTGTCTAGACCTATAGGCTATGACCTTCTCATGCTGCATCAGGACACAACCCAGGCCTAGATAGAAGGCATCACTATAAACTGTATATCCCCCCGATCTACTCGGGAAAGCCAGTACGGGTGCAGTGGTCAGCCGCTTCTTTAATTCTGAAAAACTTCTCTCACAGTCCTCATTCCACTCAAATTTGGCATTCTTCTTTGTGAGTCAGGTTAGGGGAGCCGCTAGACTAGAGAATCATTCGACAAACCTGCGGTAATAACCTATCATTCCCAGGAAGCTACGGATCTCCTTGACTGATGTCAACTTTTCCAAGCCAAGTACTGCTTTAACCTTTTCGAGATTCACTGATACTCATTCCTTCGATATAATGTGTCCAAAGAAGGCAGTCTGCTCAAGCCAGAATCCACACTTACTCAACTTTGCATATAGTTTTTTCTTTCTGAGGACCTGCAAAACTTGGGCTAGATGGTGAGCATGCTCTTCTCTACTTTTTGAGTATACCAAGGTGTCATCGATGAACACAATAACAAATTGATCCAAGAATTCTCTGAAGACCCTGTTCATAAAGTCCATAAAGATGGCCGGGGCATTGGTTATCCCAAATGGCATGACCAGAAACTCATAGTGTCCGTACCTGGTTCGAAAGGCTGTTTTGGGAATCTCTTATGTTCTTATTTTCACCTAATGGTAACCTGATCACAGGTCTATTTTGGAGAAGACCTGCGCACCCTGCAGCTGATCGAAGAGGTTGTCAATTCTGGAGAGGGGATATTTGTTCTTGATTGTGACCTTGTTCGATCCTTTGTAATCAATACACAGTCTCAACGTTCCATCTCTCTTTCTGGCAAACGTGACTCCGACACCCCAAGGAGACACACTGTGTCTAATAAAACCACTGTCTTGCAATTCAGTGATCTGTTTCCTTAACTCTTCCATCTCAACACGGCTCATGCGGTAATGAGCAACAGAAATGGGCTGGGTGCCAGGTTGTAGGTCTATAGTGAACTCAACTTCCTTGTCCACTAGCAATCTAGACAGTTCATCCGAAAATACATATGGAAAGTCTCGGACTACCGGAATCTCTTGGATACAAATTTCCTTCTTGGGCTTGCCTAGTTAGAGAAAATAACAAGGTTAAAGTACTTGAAAATTAAGGAAACTTGCTATTAAGGAATAAGTATCAAATGATTTTATTAATTTATAAATGGCTCCTCATTAGGAGGATTGAATACAATCTTCTTGTTAAAGCAATCTATGGTGGCGTGATACGCCGCTAGCCAATCTATTCCTAAAATTACATCAAAATCCCCCATGTCTAACCCTTTGGGTCTACGCTCAGTTTTCTATTTGCTATCTCCACAGCACAAGCCCTGTAGACAACTTCCCCTAATAGTGTTTCACCCCCAGCAGTAGACACAAACAACATTGAATCAAGTTTATCAGGTGATACATTAAGTTTGGATGCAAAAACATGTAAAAAAATGAATGCGATGCACCAGTGTCAAATAAAACATGAGCAATATGGTCACAGATAGTGTACATACCCTGTACCACGTCCGGGTCGGCATCGGCATCCTGCTGGATGAGGTTGTAAACCCTGCCCTGAAAAGGAGGTCTTCCTTGGTTCTGGTTCCTCGGGCACTCTCTCGCATAGTGCTAGGCACTACCATATATGCGACAGGTGTTGTTGAGGCGATAGCATGGTCGGTCCCCGTGATCCCTGCCGCAGTGCTGACAGATCTTGCCACGTGCTGCCCGTGGAGCTTGAGGGAGAGCCTGGATCGCCGGTCTGGGCCTCTTATTTTGTTGGACAGGCGTAGTAGGTGCTGGTCTGCAGGGTGGAACTAAGGGTCTGTGACTCCCTGATGACTGGGAAAGGGTGTTGAAACTCCTCTCCACGATCTGCGCCTTTGCCAAAACAGCTGAATACGTCTTGAGCTCTAGTACCAACAAGTGCTGCTTGATCTCTGGGCAGAGGCCCCACTGGAACCTCCTGGTCTTTCTGCCCTCATCCATTAATGTCTCAGGGTAGTATTGGCCCAGCTTTAGGAACTTATGAGCATACTCCGACACTATCATGTTTTTCTGGACCAGCTAAACAAACTCTGTCTCCTTTAAATGTCAGATGTGCTCGGGGAGGTACTCAGCATGAAAGGCTGCTAGGAACTGCTCCCAAGTGATAGGCGTGGGCACGGTGGTCTGCTTGAGCTCCCACCAACGATCTGCTTCCCCCACCAGCATGTAGGAAGCAAGAGTAACCCTCTGCTCAGGAACTACTCATAAGGTCTTGAAAGCCTTATCTGTCTCCGCCAACCAGTACTGGGCATCTTCGAAAGAGGACTCCCTTGCAAAAGTGGAAGGGTTTAGTCTCCTGTACCTCTCTACGTAGGTCGGGTCAATCAGGGAAGGAGCTGGGTCCTGTGGAAGAGGGACTGGGCCGGGCTGAGGATAGACTGGGGGGCCCTGTGGTGGCACCTGCTGATATAGTGGGGGCACCGGATCAAACTGTGGCGGTGCTGGGCAATACTGTGGCTGAGGCACCGGATTATACTGCAGCGGTGGTGCCGGGTGGTACTGTGGAGGAGAAGGCTCTTGTAGGGGTGGCTCGGGATCCGCTCACTGCAGCAGTGGCTCAAACTGTGGTAGTGGGGGAGGGTCGGGTAATTCCATTCTCTCCTCTCCTCTCGACCTTGTTGAGCAGCAATGATCCTTTCGAGCATCTCAAATATTATGTCAACGTCCTCCCGAAGCGAATCATCCCGGGCTGCTCGGTTTAGTGGGGGTCTCCCTCTCCTCATCTCTCTGCACCTGTATTTCACAAGGAAGGGTTGAGTAATAATTCTCAGTTTGGTATTCCTCTAAGTATTATTATGTAAGGGACGGGTCCGAGGAACGCGACTTTGATACCAACTTTAACGGCCCATGAAATTAAAAGAAAATGTATATAATTATTCTAAGCGCAGAAGCGAAATAAAATAGATTATGATTAACATCCCTTACACAATAACCAAAACGAATTAAACGTATGAAAGAATAGACTAACATAAAGGAAATACTATGAATGAATGCTATAAGGAAAACTAATAAATTCTTTGGCTTCTACTCGCCGTCTTCCTGCAGAATGGGCTCGGGAACCAAGTCCTCCTGATCTGAAATGGTTAAGTAATGAATGAGTTACACTAGCTCAGTAAAGACATCACACTATCTCACCGTCACAAAAGTAAAGGTTGGAAGAAAACAAAAATGACCAATGGAGCATAATTTATAACAAACTCATTTATCAATAATAAAAACCTTTATTGTCCACTTACCTCAGTGAGATTCATGAAAACAACTTATGAAAGACAATAACATCATAAACATCATAAGATCATGCACACTCTGTAACATAACACATATCATGCTTTTGTATTTCAATCATTAGGCAATAAATTTCCTCTTTTATCAGTCTACTAGTATCCATGGGGATCCATAGGGGGTCCCCGCTATACATGAACCATTCACATTAATAATTTAATTCCAGGGCGGTCCCCATACCCCGTCTGGTATGGGTGCAAAAACCATAAACCTCAATATCCCGTTCGGTATGAGGGTGAAACGGGCCGTCCCCATACTCCGTCCGATATGGGCGCCAAAACACATAAAATCTCCATACCCCGTCCGATATGAGAGACCATATTCCCGGTAGGGTTCTCTATGGACTCGGTCCGTCCACCATCTCCCAGGATATCTAGTCAGACTGTCGACATTATCCATTTATCAATTCACATACCTTTTTCCATTCTTTTCTTAATCTCAATTATTTAATCAAACATAAACACGTAACACAGTAATAGACACCAAACAAGGCAACACAACATCGGGTTCACAATAATTCAAATCATAATAAATGAAACTGTGATTCATGCAGACGAAACCATAGAATAAACACATCAGGAACCATACTGCATTTAAAACTGTAAAATAAATCAAACGACAACTAACCGAAAAATACATCAAATTCGGGCTCCATTAGCAACCTTAATTAATTATACATATCTATTAATTCATAAATACCGTTTTGTCATTTATTAAGCTTTAATGCCGTAATAGGAAATAGGGTGAGAGGTCCTTACTTGTTTTGAAGTCTGAAATCGAGTTCTCACTATGCCTACGGGCAGTCCCTAGATTCCCTGAATTTTTCTCCAGAAACTGAAACACACTTCCGGTACCTGCACATGTCCCCAAAAAACTCCAAATCAGACCCAGGGCCCTTTCAGCCAATTTCAGAATTCTGGCACGGTGGCTCCGCCGTGCTCCAGCGACGGCGCCGCCGCGGGCGGCGGCGATTCACCTCAGGTTGGCTGTTTTCGGCCGAATTCGGCCAAACTTGCATTAGTTCCTGTGATAAAACACCCCTAGGACCCTCGGTGGGCAAAAAAATTACAAAAAACTGAGGCTTACCGGTGGCGGGGCTCTTGGGTGCGGTGGCTCCTCTCGGGTGCTCTGGTCAACCTGTAGAAAAAAGAACGGTGGTCACGGTGGTATAAAAATTACATCGAACGGGAACCGGGAAGGGCCTCATCGGAGGCAAAATTTGAGGAAACCAGCGGCGGCGCTGCTGGGCTTCGGCAGTATTTTTCTGCCAATTGGTCAGTAGTTTGGCTCCGATTTGGCCACAGGGAGGTTCAACATCGAAAAACGAGCCAAAGAGAGAAATTTTACCTCGTTTGGCGGCTGAAAAATCCTCCAGTGCGGCGGCAGGTAGCGGCAGCAGGTTCCTCCGGTGGCTGGGTCGTCTTCTCCAGCGAGGGTTCTTGCGGCTAGGGTTTGAGGTTGGGTGTGGATGCGATTATTTACAACCCTCCCCTTTTTATCTGAGCCGTCCATCATGATTTAATATGGACCGTCCGATCGCGATTAAATTAGAAATAAATCTGGACCGTCCATCGCTATGCGATCTGGGCCGTCCATGCGTGATCAAATCTGGACCGTTCGCACGCGTGAAATCTGGGCCGTCCACGCGCGCCTTTGATCTGGGCCGTCCACGCGCGCCTTTGATCTGGGCCATCCGTGCACGCGGGAACGGATCTGGGCCGTCCGATCGCGCGCACGTAGATCGCCAATGTGTCTCCACCCCATGTGGCTTCCTTTGTCAGTGTCCCTGCCACGCGGCGTGTCCTGGTTGGCTGGGGCTGCTGACTGGGCTGCTGACGTGGTGCTATCTTTCTAAATTGCGTTTTGACCTCCGGTTTTCGATTTTCTTTTCAAAAACACCCCCATAATCCAAAATTTCACCCTTTTTTTCCAAATTCAATTTCACTTAAATTTCAAAAATAATTTTTACCCCATTTATTATTATTATTATTTTTATTTCTATTAAATTAAATTAAATTAAATTAAAACCTTATAAATTAATTATTAAAATAAAATAAAATTAACAAAATTCTAAATTAAATTAAAATAAAATATAAATAAAAATAAAAGAGAAATCTTTAGGTGTTACAATGATTATTGATCTTTTTGTTAAAAGTTTGATTGGTTGTTCTAAGTTCTAAAAACTGAAAAATAAAAGAATATAATAATTTTCACTTGGAAGATTTAAAAATTATATGACATAATTTTGTTATATATAGAGATCTAAAAATCAAGACCTGGAATATCTAAAGCATCCTTGAACTTGAAGCATTTTTAGATCCAATATATCGAAAAGGTTACCATATATTAAGTTAGCAAATTTGTTGTTCAAGTTTTATTTGGATCTCTTTTATTTTATAATTAATATAGAATAAAACTTCCATATTGAATTATTTATTTTTTAACATTAAATTCTATTTTGGATTCTACTATTTTACATTTGGGAGGGACAAGCAATATTAAAGAAAATTTATACCAATTCAAACATAATTTCTAGACTTCGAAAGACAAAGGTACAATGTAATTTGTTTTTAATCCAAGAAATGAAAATCTCATGATCATCATCGATCTCTCGTCAAAATTATATTATCAGAAAATCAACATCTTGATTTACTTCCCTCTAGAAGAATACACAACCCAATATAGCTTTAAACTTAAAATTGTTCGTCTAATATTTTCATATAAGAGCATTGAACACGTATTTAAGGTAACATTTGTACTTTAATGTGTAAGTTAATTATAATTTAACATTCCCATTGACTTTTATTTCAAGCATGTGAAGTGGACCTTTCCCTGTGAATTTGTTTTAAATAGGAAGTATGACCTATATTCGTCATTTTCTAGCATTGGTCATTTTCAACAAAGTTCTAATTTTCTAAATCAACTACTTTGAACATAAATTATCTTACACTATATGATGGTGCTCTGCCCTTTTGACTGTATGTTATTTATTATATTCATTTTCTCTCCATTAACAATGCTAATTTTAGGTGATTAATTATATATAATCTTCAATCTTCATTTTTTTCTCTCATTTTTAACTTAAAAGCTCACCAAAATTTTGTTATATTTGTTCCCCTCTTGTTTCGTAACTAAATAATTAAAAACTATATTTTTAAAGTTTACTTATATTCATCTGACTTTATAATTTTATATGGATAATGTAAAAACCTTTTTATTTTTGTATTCATAATATAATAATCCCAGAATATCCATGAAAGTAACTCTAAAAAAAATTGTAGTATTCATTTCTAATAAGAATCATCAACCTTATGCTTCGATATCACTACAGCAGAGCTAAACAAAGTGAAATGTCCTCAAGCTTATCTCTTATATATATGTATCTTTGATGAAAGCTTAAGATCTTGTTGCTCTCTCTATCACTCACACCAAATAACCAAATATGTCCTACATCACGATTACTATAATAGATGGAAAAGTTGTCTTGATTTATAGTTAAAAGAGTAATATCTTGTTTTTTACGTATCAAACTAAAATATTTTCCTTATGGACCAAAAAAGTGATTTTCAATTTTTTTTTTCTTCAAATATCCATCTTATGTTTAAACAGACACACAAACATATATACACAAATAATAGAGGAAGTTCAACCCATGGAACTCTATCAAATTAAGGATGGGGTCATGTGTAGCAGACCAAAACGATGTCATTTTGGGAAACCCCAAAACGGTGCTGTTTTAGGTATGAAAAAAACTAGAGGCGTGTTTGCCTCTGGTCGGGAAAGGTGAAGAGGCAGAGGCGTGTATGCCTCTGCCACCGGCTGAAAAGGGAGGAGAGGAGACCTGCACACCAAGAAATAAGGGTCGTGTAAGACTCCTCTAAGCCCTCCCAATAAAACATGAAGAGAAAGAAGAAGATCGATGCAGGAAGAGAAAGAGAAAAAGAGAGAGAGAGGGAGAGAGGAAAATAAAGAGAGAAGGGCTACGGTTACCATCAGTCAGTAACTGAGAGAGGGTAAGAAGAAGAAGAATAAAAAAAAGATGAGGAGAGGTTGGTGCTGCGTTTGGCGGTGCATAGGAGAAAAAGACGGTCTATGTGGCGGCATGGTGCACGTTTTACTATTTTATGGCTCCCTCCGGTGTGATTCCACCAGATCTGTGCTAAATCTGAGAGCATGAGGTGCTTTGCGGTGAATTTTGGCCAATCCAAAGTGACAATCAGCGGCGAGCGGCAGCGATCGATGGTGAGCAGCGGTGGCGCGTGGCAGTCCGGTGGTTGCACACAGTGAGTCCTAGGAGCCCAGTTCAGGTAGGTGAGTTCAAAAAATCCTAATGGTTTATTGTTTTAGATTTAGGGTTTATTAATCCTATTTAATTTTAATAAAGTAAATTATTTATCCAGTTTAAAATTAGAAATAAGTTTAGTCACGGGTATTTGAAATTAGGGGATAACCAATTCATTACTAACCTGATACGAATATCACTGTAACAGGTTGATCTTGTAGATTGGAGATAATTTCACGAACGAGATTTAGATAAAAATCAGGTGATGTAAGCGCTTACAAATGTAGTTTAATCTTTCTAAGATATTAAAACTGTGACGTTTCATAATTAGTCATTAGGTGCATGATTCCGATGTGATTTTACTACTAATTGTTGTGTTCTTATTTATGTTTACTACTGAAACTGCTGATGAATTATTTTGCTATGTTTTGGTAACTGAATTCATATATGTACTTGTTGCAATGTAATTGAGAGTATATTAAGGATATATAGAAGAGTTTAGGGTGATGAATAGTTATAGTATGCGCGTTATAGGTATAGAATATATCAAATAATAAAAATTAGAAAATTTATTAGTGAGTTGAAATAAATAAATAGACATTAAAAGATTTGGCAAACCCATTTAACCGGTATCACTGAGGGGTGGCTGTGTGTGTAGCCTTTAGGTGTGTGACTGTGGTGAACCCTACCTGTGGATATGGCTTTAGCCAGACGTGGTGAAGCGATAAGAACTGTGAACTATATACTGTATAGTACAAACTGTGAACTGTGAATTGAATTGTGAAGTATTCACGAGTTAGAGGGGATCCTTACTGCTCTTATTGATACCGGCAGAAATGGCATCGCACGATAAAACTATTTTAATAGGATATAAACTGATAGGAATGAATAGGAAGTCATGTGTAACATTTATGATACTGAAACACTGAATTAGTATCTACTGAACTACTTACTATCTAAATTGTAATACTAAATACTGAATTATACTATTTATTGAACTGTTTATGCCCTGAATTATGATACTCAAATAATGAATTCTGAATGTTTATTGAATAAACTGATTTATAAGGTTTGGTTAATGAATTAGGGTGTAGACACCACGTGTTTCCTGAATTAAAGAGAAAAGTTTTTTGAACCATCTATGTCGGCATTTTTATATTTTCTACCAACTTGAACAGATTATCCTATTATTTGTTGCCACTTACATGCTTACTGAGCATATTAAGCTCACCTTATTTATTATTCATTTCTTCCAGATCAGAATATTCAAAACTCTGCTCCTGAACAGTAAAAGACTTGTTACAAGATCGTTTAATTTTTATTTTAATTTGAACAGTACTTAATGTTAATTATTTTATTTTTAGTGAGTATTTATTTTAGAGTTTAGACATGTCTCATAGATATTGGATATTTTGAGCTAAGTATGCAAGAAATGTACTTTTTATTATTTTAAAATTTGCTACATGAAGTATTCCTATAGATTATTTTATCATGATATGGTGTGCGTATGGTGAAGACTCTAGATGTGAGTTCGGACTGTCACAATTGGTATCAGAGCCCACGTTCCTTGGAATCATCCCTTGTACATGAGACTTAAGGATAAGACTATAGTTGAGAATATAATTTCAAAAAAGTAAATCTTAAAACTTTTATTTGGTGATGTAGGAAAAGAAAAACGAGGCAAGGACAACCCCCCACGAACAGATCTTCTTAGATAGAATCATTACGGGAAGATGTTGATCGTCTTTACAACTTGGTGGAGAGGCTTGTTATTGGTCAGCAAGATAGAGAAGAAAGGAGGGACCTTCCTAATCCTCCCCATGTTCTTGCATGGGGAGACCTGTCAGATCCTCCACCTCTTCCTCCACCTTAACAGGGCCCAGCTCTACTAGTGATGGATCCAGGTTATATTGAGAGGTACAAGCGATAAAATACAGTCCCATTTACAGGAGCATCGACTTTCTATGAGGCTAAAAATTGGCTAAAGGCAATTGAAAATTCTTTTAGAGTTTTGGCGGTGATTGATGAACAGAAGGTTATCCTCGCCACCTTTTTGCTTGAGGGAGAAGCAGAGCGCTAGTGGGAAGTTAAGCAAACTACTCTACCTATGCCCATCACATGGGAATACTTCTTGGAGGTGTTTAATGTTGAGTACTTCCCCGACAACATTCATCATCAAAAGGAGATTGAGTTCGCTCAGCTTACCTAAGGAAGCCTCTCCGTCACTATTTATGCTAGAAGATTCACAGAACTTAGTCGTTATTTTTCCAAGATTATATTTGATGAAGGAAAGATGGCTCAAAGATTTCAGTGGGGTCTCCATCCAAAAATTAGGAACCCCCTGATAGTACTTGAGCTTCGTACCTATCAGTAGGTTCTGGTCAAGGTACAACTCATTAAGAATGCTATTAGGACCTCTGCACCGACAACTGGTAGTTTCAGGCCTCTAGTCCCCTACAAAAAGCCACTCTCAAGTCAGGGCCACCAGAATAAGAGATCTAAGGTAGCTCACCCTACCCCACTGTAAACTCTACTGGCTAGACAAGGTCAGATTGTGTTCATTGTAGCAAGAATCATGGAGACATCCCGTGTTATCGACTCAACAATGCCTATTTTAGATGTGGAAGTACCGATCATCATATTCATGATTGCCCCTAGCCTTAGTTGCAAGGTAGACCAGCAGTCTCATACCGAGTTTATGCCATCATTCCTAAGGATGTTGAAGTTGCTCCTGATGTGATTTAGGGTAAGATAATAAAGGGGCTAATATCATCCTTGATGACCTACCATGATTGCCTGTAGACCAAGAAATGGAATTTGCCATCGATCTTCAATCAGGTACTCAACTGATTTCATTGGCCCCTTACAAGATGAGTTGAGTTGCAATAAAAGAGTTGGGAAGTAGTTTTAAGAACTTTTGGATAAGGGTTTCACACGATATAATTTGTCCCCTTGGGGTGCTCCAATCACATTTACAAAGAAGAATAAATACCCTCTTGCTAGAATTGATGATCTCTTTGACCAGCTACAGGGTACACGAGTCTTTTCTTAGATTGACCTACGTTCGGGGTATCATCAAATAAAGATAAAAGTTGAAGACATTCTGAAGATAGTTTTTCAGACTAGGTATGGACATTATGAGTTTTTTGTCTTGTCATTTAGGTTGACTAATGCACCTACAATGTTTATGGACTTGATGAATAGGCTCTTCAAACCATTTTTGGATCAATTTGTTATAGTTTTCATCGATGATATCTTGCTCTACTCTAAGAGTAAGGAGGAACATACTTTGTATCTTGCTCAAGTTTTACAGGTCCTTAGAGAAAAGAAGTTTTATGCCAAGTTAACTAAGTGTGGTTTTTAACTTGATTAGGTTGCCTTTCTGAGACATATAATATCAAGAGATGGTGTATTTGTGGATCCTCGCAAAATTGAGATCGTGTTAACTTAGGAACGACCTACTATGTTCAAGGATATTAGAGGATTTTTGGGATTAACTAGGTATTACTGCAAATTTGTGAAGGGATTCTCTAAGATTTCAAATTCTCTTACTCAGCTTACAAAGAAATATATCAAATTCAAATGGGATGAAGCATGTGAGAAAAGTTTCATAGAGCTCAAGCAATAGTTGACCACAACTCCTATGCTAGCTTTACCGAATGGAACTGGTAGTTATACAGTATATAGTGATGCTTTTTATCAGGGATTGGGATGTGTTTTGATACAGCATAGACGGGTCATAGCTTATGGGTCTAGACAACTGAAGACACAAACGGAATTACCCCACTCATGACTTGGAGCTTGCTACAATTTTCTAGCCTTGAAACTCTAGCGTCATTATTTGTATGGTAAAACATTTAAGATCTATACTGACCATAAAGGTCTAAAATATATTTTCACTCAGAAGGATCTTAACATGTGCTAGAGGCAGTGGATAGAACTACTAAAAGATTACGATTGTAAGATCTTGTATCATCCAGACAAGGGTAATATAGTGGCAGATGCACTTAGTAGGAAGAATGTAGGTACACTGGCTTGCATGATGGTTTTTGAGTGCAAGCTTTTAGAGGCTGTGCAGGAAATTCAACTTCATGATTAAGCTGAAGGTGTTTATTAAGCCAGTTTAAATGTCCAACATGCAATACTACAACAGATCAGAGATGCTCAATTGACTGACTCTACATTATCAGCCATTAGGAAAGACATAAAGCAAGGTTTAAAACCAAAGTTCAGAGTGTCAGATGATGGGTTACTCGGATTTAATGACAAGTTATGTGTTCCTAATAACGATGAATTAAAGAAAGGCATTTTGACTGAGGTTTATTGCTCCAAATTCACCATGCATTCAGGTAGTACTAAAATGTGTCAGAATTTGAGACCTCAATTTTGGTGAAATGGTATGAAAAGAGACATTGTTGAGTATGTTTCTAAATGCCTTACTTGTCAGCAGGTGAAAGCATAACAACAGCATCCTTGAGGAGCCCTCCAACCTTTGCCAATTCTTGAGTGAAAATGGGAACATATCATCATGGACTTCGTGATTGGATTGTCTAGGACTCGAGCAGGCTATGATGCTATCTGGGTGATCGTGGATAGGTTAACCAAGTCCTCCTACTTCCTGGCAGTGAAGATGAAAGACTTTTTGGATAAGTTAACTAGAACTTATATTCACGAGATTATAAGACTACATGGGATTCTGGTTTCAATGATATCTGCTAGAGATCCTAGATTTACCTCTAGGTTTTGGACAAGCTTTCAGTAAACAATGGGTACCCAGCTATACTTAAGTATTGCTTTTCATCATCACACAGATGGACAATCAGAGAGAACAATTCGCACATTCGAGGATATGCTACGAGCATGTGTTTTAGACTTTAGCGGATCTTGGGATGATCATGTGCCACTGATATAATTTGCTTATAACAACAGCTACTAGGCAATCATTGGTACCTATGAAGCATTGTATGGCCGACCTTGTAGGCCACCAATCTGCTGGGAAGAGGTTGGGGAAAGGAAGTTAATTAGCCCAGAGTTAGTAGAGTCATCAACCTAATACTTCGATATCACTACAGCAGAGCTAAACAAAGTGAAATGTCCTTAAGCTTATCTCTTATATATGTATATTTGATGAAAGCTTAAGATCTTATTGCTCTCTCTATCACTCACAAAAAACAACCAAATATGTCCTACATCATGATTACTGTAATAGATGAAAAAGTTGTCTTGATTTATAGTTAAAAGAGTCATATCTTGTTTTTTATGTATCAAACTAAAATATTGTCCTTATGGACTAAAAGAGGGATTTTTAATTTTTTATTTCTTCAAATACTCATCTTATGTTTAAACAGACACACAAACATATATACACAAATAATAGAGGAAGTTCAACCCATGGAACTCTATCAAATTAAGGATGGGGTCATGGCTCATCAATGTCGGTGATCCAACCCACTTCAACATCAACTAATAACAAAACATGCTAACCACACAAAACAAATTAAGCAAGCTATAATAAGCTAATCAAAAGAGCCAAATATATTTCATCTCATGAATTCAAGCTCCTCCCTACATTCAAAAACTCTAACAAATAAGGAAATATAAGCAACATTCATGTTCCACGCCAAAGAAAACTAATTTTGGCTCTCTAAAATAGTACAAACAATGTTTTCTACTGAACAACTTTCAATCTTCAAATATCCCTAAGGATGAATTCACCTGGACCTATTCAGGATCTTCTTCTGTGCCTGCTCTTCAATAACATGAAAAGTATTAATAGAAATAAATCCAATAATTTAGTGATGATATAATTGTGTACATGAATATTTGTGTAAGCATCTAATTTTTCTACTAGAAATAGTAATAAATGAAAATCATGTTTAAGAGTAAAAAATAATAATTAAATATCACCTTGATAATTGTAGTTATGTTTTGTTGTAGGATATCAAATTCATTTGTCATTTTTTTCGATGCGGTCAAACATCTAAATGCATAAAGAAACAAGAGAATCTAATAGTAATATAGAAATATTTAGTTTAATTTGATTAAAACGTCATATATGGTTGCATTTAAACTCAAACTAAATGAAAATGTCATATATGAGTATTTATACTTGGGTGTATTAGGATTAAGTTTTAGGCATGAGAGACACATTTTAGTTTAAAATTTTTCATATGGGTTCAATTATTTCATAAAATATGTTATACTTATTGAAATCATAAAAGTTTCAACCTTTTTTTTTTCTAAAATATCTTTTCTGCATTGGTTACATGTTATTGAACACATATACTGATATTATATTATATTAATAATCAATATTATACATTAACAAGAATTTTATGCAAAGTTCTATCATTTCATAAAATATATTATATTTACTAAAACCATAAAAATTTCAACCTTTTTTTTCTAAAATATCTTTTCTGCATTGGTTACATGTTATCGAATACATATACTGATATTATATTCTATTAATAATCAATATTATACATTAACAAGATTTTTACGTAAACAAGAGAAAGCTAATAAAGACATAGGTGATGTTGCTCGAGAAAAAAGAAATTCTTACATTGGTTTATCCTTTTCTTCATGAATATAACAACATAATTCTTTGTATGCACTCGTCATTCTGTTACCAGCAAGTTTTCAATTCCATATTCAAGTGAATAAAAGATTGATTAGGTTATATTTATATTTACTTAAATAATGTGTAATGCAATAATACTTAAGTCTAATAAATAAAGAAAAAAAGATATGGATTTCAGCTTTAGCTGGAATTTAGACGTAGACCAAAAATTTATACACATACAACCACAAAAGGTTTATTAATTGATACTGGAATAATGAATTTTTTAATTTCAGAAGTTTAAAGATATGTTGATATAATGAAACATGATAAGAAGACATTTCAGATGGAAATTCCATGATACTTTAGAGACATTAAATCTCTAAAGTGGTTATACTATAATTTATTTAATAATTTATATATTTTCTTCATTATTTTTTTTTAATTGTAAAACGGTAACTTATATTTTAAGGTATTTATGAATAAATAACTCGAATTTATATATTTAACTTACTATTATACAATGTTATCAATTTACTATAAATTAATATTAAAAAGTACTGATGAAGGGCTTGCACCTCTAAAGTATCAGTAAAATTGATATAACAGTTAAATAAATCTTGTACTATTCAATAGTGCCTTCACTTACACAACTTAGGTTTTTATTTAAATTGAGATTTTATATTCAAATTTATAACTACATATATATATATGTATATTTCTAGTGATGCTATAAAGAACTTACTATAGAACCATTAACTAACTATTAGTAGAAGATTTTTCTTTTGTACAAAATTTTATTGTTAGTAAGGCATATTGCGACAATTTGCTGAATCTAATTTGGAGAATTCTTAAAAAATGTTTTAAAAAGCTATGGATTTCAAAACTTTTACTAGTTTGGCAATTTTCTCATGAAGTTTTGATGAAGGGTTTGAAGGATGGGATAATAAACGAGTAATAATGTGAGACAGGAAAAGAAAATTTTCCAAAAACTATTCTGATTCATGTCATAACAATGTTTGATTTATAATAAACTATACTAACTTTTTAAAGAACTAACTAGAATATTTTTTCCTTTAAGCTAATGTTATTTTGTTCTTAGCCCTCATAGACTATTTTGAATGCTTAAACCTGCTTGGTTCAACTGGTAAGCTAATACATTTTCTTGTTGGAATTCTGAATCTATGTACAAGTGGAAATATAATTCTAAAACTTAATTATCTTCACATAGTTTAGTTATCTATAACATGATGAGAAATCTACATAAAATAATAAAAAGGTAAGTTGATATGAAATTTCTTATAGGACAAAATAATATATCAATTCGATATATTAATTTTAATAGAACTTGAAATATATTATTTTAATTTTGTATAGAACTCTATGTAAACTTAATTTTTTATAATCATGATACAACTCTAGATATCCTAGTTAGATAATATAAATTTGTTCGAATGCTAAAAAGAAATTTAGAAAAAACATTATGTTTAAAATTATAAAATAACATGGTCAAAATATTTATTCATTCAACTTTAATTTAATATAAATTTAATATAAGATTCTAATAATTGAAAAAAAGTATTATTTTCAATTATGAAGTATATGTCAATGTGTATACAACATTTATTTACTAAAAAGTAAATTTAGAAGATATTACCTATAGATACTTGGTTTGATATCCTATGCGTAATCCAACCACTTGGGATAGTCCACCGTTCGTTCTTTCCTAGTTATAAAAACATAAACAATAAAAAAAATATGAAATTTAGGGACTTGCAAAACTGCATATATGAGTAGAATATCAATAATAACTCCATGCTTTACTAATCTTGAAAACATTTGGAACTTTGCTTTCCAAATTTTACATAAAATATAAAATGATGTTAGCTTTTTATTATTTCAAGAAAGCTTTCCGGTAGCTTCTACTTAAGTGCAAATTGTAAATAAGTTTTACAAAAAACCCTAAATTAATTTTACACAGCCTAAAGTAGTAAAAAGTTCTTCTTCAAGAGTTTGTTTTTGAAACAAATCTAAAATTTTAATTTATTTATAAATTCACATTTAAATCAATTAGTATTATATACTAAAAATATTCTGTAAAATGATCTAAATATAATTTTTTTGTGCACCTCTATAATATTTGAAAGTGTCAGTATTTCAAAATTATTTACGATATTGCATTATCATTTGACTGTATTATCTTACTATCGGTTCTAAGTATAAATTAGTTTTTAAAAATAAGTTAGTGGTTTCTTCATAATATTAATAAACTTAAGAGTCTATATTTTATATATATATTTATATAAATGAGCTTTGATTGAACAATATTTTTGGTAGTGAATCCGATACTATTAAATTCTAAGTCACTAACTATTTTAATATAAATATTGTACTATATATAAATATTACGGGTAAAAAAGTTCAGATTTAGGAAAAATCTATTTGCTAGTGAATTTGATACTATTGAATATCAACTTTTGAATTTTAATGTAAGTGTATGAAGAACTTATTAGCCATTTGAAATAGTATTTGTATTATCTTCATTTTAGTTAAATTATTAAACATAAGAAAATGCAATTTAAATTAGAGATGTTGTTTTTATCAATTCCTTTATGTCCCATAAGAAAGAAATTACAAGCTTGATCTTGAGGAAATTATATTCGATGAATAACTTAATTGTTCTGTCCATTTTTTTAATTTTGAGAATGCATTTCAAAGAAGAAATCAATGTCGTTTTCGTATTTATTCCTGAATTTGTTTCCTTGGATGTTTTAAGAAGATTAGATTTTATAAGAGACTTAATTTAATAGGAAGTATACGATCTAAATTGTTTATACATTAATATGTATTAAGCTCTTTAGAAAAATTGTTATGAGGTCAACCGGAACTACATGAATTACAAGGGTTAATATCTTCTCTTTAAAAAAGATAAACAATGGAGTCAAGTGATATAAAATTTCAATTATTAGTGCTAATAACTAATAAGGATTACTAAGCTTGTGGTCGAAAGTAACTCAGATAGAGATATATCTTGGGTTATAAAAAGTACAATCCTATGGTGTTGGAAACATATGGCAAATACTAATAGGGAAAGGAATTGCATTGTTGATTCCCTAGCTAGAGTTAGGGTGAGGAGAGAATCTGAAATGGTTGGATAGTTGTGGCATTTACTCAAAATGTTAATGAACTGTATATAATTCATGGTTTGCTCGTTTATTGTAGGTTTGCTTCTCACATTAGTGCAGATTATCCTTTTGAATTACACGAGCAATTTTGGCTTTTTTTGCATGCTCCTGAAGGCTTATCACATTAGGTTTACTTGTGGTGCCAACTAGTGTAGCTGGTCAAAATTAGCATTGAGGTTGGTGAAGAGCTTATGTGGCTTTGCTTATGAAATTGGTGAAGATCTGTTGCTTACGAAATCTATCTAACTCGCTTTGATGTGGTGTTTATCTGGGGTTTATAGGTTTTCTACAATGTTGGGTTCTTGTAGCCTCATTGTGGTTATAGGACATTTTTGCTTGTTTACACTATACTAAAGGAGTGTGTGTTTTAATATATACATAATTTATGTAGCCGTTCTTTTATGTAATTTTAAGTTTTTTAAAAATTGATTTGAGTAGAATGTTTATCTTCCTCTGCCCTTACTCTTGTTTATTGTTAACTAATACAAATATTAACTTTTTATACATATATTGCAACAACCCACCTTTTCTACTAAGAGAACATTTTGGCACAACTTTTAGAATTTTTATTGACTACCGTAAACTATAAAATTAAGGAAAAATAAAATATCAAATATTGCCAAATAGTATGTATTAACATTTAATCTAGTCAAATAAAATACAAAATATTGCAGATTAGGTTGTGTTGATAATACAAAGAAAATAACCAAGCGTAATATGTGAAACTCATTAAATGATGAGATCTGCAAACAATCTACTATCAATGATTTTGCAACAGTGTCATATACATAGCGACAACCTAATCTCAAGAAAGAAAAAGAGAGTTAATGTTAATGGTTTCAGTGATAAGCAGGACATCATTAAACAGTAAGCTACCTAAAAAGAAGCCGATAAAGACAAAATCGAGTTCTGTAAAACCTAACAAAAGCACGAAAGAGTTTTAAAGAAAGACAAAAAAGAAACCTAACAAAAGTGACTATTACTAAAAAGTATTTTCCCTGTAGTGTATATTGAAAGTAATATTAGTAAAAATTAAGTATATTGTTCATTCTTACTTTTGGGTTTTTCTTTTCTTAAATACATTTAACAGTTGACAAGAGGAACTTCAACTTCAAAATTAATTTCATTTAGTTTTAATCTTATTAATCATCTTTTTATGTTTCTTTCCGAAGTTAAGAAGGCGTATTACATCGAAGATGAGACATAAAAATTGGCTTGTGGTTAAGCATGCAAAAATTAAGGATGTAGGTGATATGGATAACTGATTGTTAGAGATGTTAAATGGTTAGTAAGAGGAACTTTCAACTTCAAAGTTGATTTCATATAGTTTTGGTCTTATCGATGATATTTTTGTGTTTATTTCCCAAGCTAAGAAGGTGTACAACATTGGAGATGAGAGACACAAAGATGTTAGTGGTTAAGCACATAAAAATTAGAAATGTATATGATATGGGTAATTGATTATTAGTAGATGGCATTGGATTATTGAAGATTAAAGTAAAAAAATAATTTATTTTAGTTATTAGTTTGAATTCAAATAAAATTTTATTTTTAATTAGATTTAGTTCATGTTTATTTTTAAATATCATATAATTAGTAAAAATTTATCTCTTAGAAGATTTGATTCATGTTTATCTTTTAAATAGCGTAGATTATTTTTAAGAAATTTGATTTAGATGTAACCCTATTTAAAGACATTTTAAGTTAATTTTTGAGTTAGTGAAGTCAATAGAATTTAAGTTTTCTTTATAAAACAAAAACCCAACAAGTAATATTAGAGCTTTTATTGGTCATGGGTCTGTGAGGAAAAAAATATAAAAAGAAAACAAATGAGTTCCATACATTATATATGACCTCAAACACTTTTCTTTGACTTCATCTTCCATTTTCATAGTAAAAAATTATCAATTATGGGTTGTAAAAATATAAATATATCTACAATCTTTTGATTTGTGGGATGTGGTTAAAAATGATGGTGAACTCCTACTTTTGCCATCTCAACCAACTGCGAATTAACTAAAGAGTCATAATGAAGAAAAATCAAACAAGTACAAAGTAAAACTTGCTTGTAAACTTCAGTTTCTGAAGTGATTTTCACTAGCTGTAATAGCCTAGTAAAAAATTAGATTCTGAGTTTCGTTTATGAAACTCGGAAGACCGTTTAAATTTTAAAAATGATTTCAAAAGGGGATTTAAAAATAATTAAGTTACGTAATCTGTAAAAACAAAATAAATTAAAAATATTAAGGGAAACAAAAAATTAATAAATAATAAATTAAATTAGGAAAAAATTATAAAGTTCATTAAATTAAAAATAATTAAAGAATATCAAATTAGGTAAATTAATAAAATAAAGTAATTAAAATAAATATTAGGATAATTAAAAATAATATTTAAGCCAAATAATAAGTTAAATAAGAATTTAGGAGCTTAAACATGAAAAAATAAGAAAAAAGTTAGGGTTTGTTTGGGCCCAAAATGGGATGAAGGGACCTAAATGAACAAATTGTTATAAAATTGAGACTTCATGCAATTTTGAAAAGTCCGAGCATGTCAGCGGGTGACATGGCAACGTGGCCAATGGCCTTAGGTCGTGTTGCAGACATGTGGGTAAGCCTGTGCACGCGTGGCCGCCTTTGTGGCAATTTGCATAATGTAGAGCCAACGGTGTGCATGCGCGGGGAAAGGTTTAATCGTGTGGCAAGAAATCCCTCTCATTGTATTTTTTATGAACGACCTTATCGCGTATGGGCAAACCGATCCGATGGCCAGGATTCGCTTTCATACAAATAACGATGTAAAAGCCCAGATTGTTTCCCTCCTAATCTCATCAGACGACCTAGATCTCTTCTTCTTTGAAATTCAAACGAAAGGCCTAGATCTCATGAGATCTGATCAAACGGTTGAGATTTCAAATACGCGAAAAGACCCACCTTTTTGCCCTTAATAAAACCCTAGATAGTAGGGTCACGATCTAAGGGCTCCTGATCGAATGACCAAGATGCATTTTTTATGTAAAAAGATGAAAATACCCCTCACAAAAATCAACGGTCAAAATCTCTCAAAGGAGATTCGACAGCCAGGAGCTTACCTATTTAATGGAAATACTAATCAGGTTCCCTCATTTGTGGCCAAATCAACCGACAGGTGAGAGAAGAGAGGAGATCCCACAGTCGCGGTCTCCACCCAAAGAAGGTCGTTCGCGGTGATAACTGCGAGCCTAAGAGGAGAAGAGAGATCGCCCAACAGTGATCTCGCACGAGTAAGAGGAAAGGAAGAAAGAAAAGGAAGAAGAAGGGGAGGAGGCCGAGAGAATAGAGAATGAGGTGGTGCTCGTGGCAAGCAACCGCGAGCGAAGAAGGGTAGAGAGAGGAAGAAAAATGAAGAAAAGAAAAAAAAGAAGAAGAAAAAAGGAACTGAGGGAGAGAGGAGTAGTGGCACAAACAGCCATGGCCGCATGCATGAGGAAGAAGAAGAAGAAAGGGTGGGAAGAGAGGAAGAAGAAAAAAAAAAGGGGGGGGGGGGGGAACCATGAGTAGTGTGGTGTAATGAGCGGCGTGGTGTCGCAAACAGCATGGTGCCACGAGCGAAGAAAAAAAAGAAGAGGAGAGGAAAGTGGTAGTTAGGTTACGTGCAGGTGGTGTTGTGGGAGGCATGAGAAGCCTAGGCTGCAAGCGGGATATGCGAGTGAACAAAGGAGGCTGCACCGCGACCACCAGAGGGCAGCTCCGCAGAATCTGCAGGCTCCGGACATGTGTGGTGTTCTACCATTGCATTTGGAGGTTGTGTGAGAGGCAAAGGCCAGAACCGTGGGATTCGGTGTTTTCCTCGCATATGTTGCAACCAGCCACCGCAAGGGGAGATCTTGTGAGCCGATTTGAGTAGTTTGGTTGCAGTTCATGTGCTACCATGAATGAAAATAGATGGAAGTCCAACCTGAGGCCATCCTTGTGCCTCCTCTTGTAACTAGAGGTAAGTCCCCTCCATCCCATGCAGTTTAACCGGTCCAAACTGGTCTCACTGGTTTGAACTGGCCCCAAACCAGTTCTATTGAATTGATCTAGTTGTGTTAGACCGATTTTAACTGATTTTGGTTTTTCTGTGCAGGTTCAAAATCTGCTCCAAACATCCCTGCGGCGAACTGAGATATGTTCCTTCGAGAATCCCAAACTGGTTCAAGGTAGATTCCCCAAATTAATCTTTTAACACCACTTAGGATAAATTAAGTCATTATTTTAAGTAGTTAGGATTATATTAAATTAAAATAATTAGTAACTAAGATTTAATTTTATTCGTAGAAAATTTTATTAAAGCTATGTATAGTTTCGTGTAGGCAAAGTGGAATTAGAAAAAATGGCGTTAAAGAATTGTAAAGTGAATGTTAAAGTTTTAATCATCCAAAATGTTGTAAGTACCTATAGTAGCTATCCGAGAGCCTCACTTGTAGGTTTTTGAAAATAAAACATTTTTAAAAATTAAAAAAAAAAGAATTTTGATATGGCTAAAGAAATAAGCAAATTAAGTAATTAAATCAATAATTAAAGATCGTAAAATGAAAAGAATAGAAAATTCATGTTTTCATTCACGTTGCTTGTTGTATGATCATTTTATGCATGTGTATGAAACGTTTGAATGCAATTCGATGATTGTTTGAAAGGTTTGATTGAATTATGATTCGAGGAGTTTAGGACTTGATTTGTTTTATGAGTTAAAGATTAATTGATTTAATCATGATTTGAATAGTTTAGGAATAAATTGATTGTAACATTTCCGTAAAGATTATTGAAATATTAAAAAATTAAATGAAACAAATGAATAAATAAAATTTAAAACTTAGATAACAAAAATTCAAATGAACAAATTAACTTTAATAACCAACACAACAAATTAAAACTTAAAACTCAACATATATTTTTGAATAAACAATGAATAATTGATTGGAAATGCAAGGGTAAATTTAAGAAGAAAGTAGATTTAGGAATGTGTTAAGTAGGCTAATTAAAACATAAGTCAAAATTAAAAACAGAGATAGATAAAATAATAAAAATTTACTCCATAAACATTCGACACCTAAATAAATTTAACTTACAATTAATTACAAGACTTGAATAAGAAAGTGAAGAGAAATGAAAAAGGATTGAAATGAAAATGATGATATTAAAGAAAACCAAAAACCTACAAAATCAACCAAATGATAAATAACTAATAGAACATCTCATCTAAACCTAAAATTCTAAAATAAATATAAAAATTAAGCCACCCAAATGAATAAGACTTAAATTAACTTAAATAGAGTGATCGAGTGTAAAGTAAATAGAAGAAGGATAAGAAATGTAGAGTCCTTGAATAGAAATCAATAACTCAAAAAAATTATATGAATAAAGGAAAAGTACAAAGAATATTTCAAAGCAAACTATAAATATGCATCATAACAGTATGGTTGAAATTCAGTGGTGGGTGAACCCTAACAATGGGTGGATGAAAGCCCTTCAAAACATGGTTGGGATGCATGCCTTTGTTTAGGTCACCTACCGAAGTAATGTTACAGCCAATCCATGCATGATTATACTGTCCCTGCCAATGTGGTAATGGGAATCCAGATTCCTAAATGGTATTTATTCTGTTAAACACTGTGCATGCAATTAGGATCGACAATCAAAATTATAAAGAATAGTAGGAAAACAGAAACTACAAGAGCACCAAAGAAACTATAGGAAAACACAAACTCTAATATTACAAATTAAGATTTAAAACTCTCTTGTTTGAAATTCATTCTTTTCTAAAAAGGTAAGAACATGTTTTACATATATGTCTGATTGTATGTTGTATGCATATGCCTAAGGTGTAGTCTACTAAGAGTACTTATTGAGCTTGTTGTTTTGCTCATCCCACTCAAATTTTCATCTTTTTTAGATCAGAAAGCATAGATTATAGTGCCCAAATTTGAAGTTTCACATTTTATTTTACTATCAAGTATATTCTATTTTAGTTTGATTATGCACATTTCGATACCTCATGAGTTCTAATTTATTATTATTACATTGTACAAGGGATTAGTAGATGCACTTTCGCATTGTGTTGTGTTGTAACTACCTAATTCCTCGAATTAACTGGTGTCTTACGATCGTGGTTCCCTAGTGGGACTACAGGCTGTCACACTAGCATCATGGCTTGCGGAACTCAAAAAGATATATGGGATTTCCTTAATGGTGTAACTGAGAAAACAAATAGAAACCTCTTAGATTAGGTTGGATGCATGGTGAAAATGGTTAATGTACCAAAGTTATTTTTGGGTAAAACACTCTACACTACTTGCAACTTAATCAATGGAACTCCATAAGGTTCTCTACATTTTGATATTCCTTAGAGAGTATGGTTAGAGAAGGATGTCACTTATTCTCATCTAAACGTATGCAGATTACTCATGATTCCAGTTAAAAAGTTAGAGTTGTCACAAGAAAAGTATGTTGAGCAAGTTCTCAAAATATTTAATACTAAGAATGCTAAGCCAGTTAGCACATCGCTTGCTAACCACTTCAAACTTAGCAAGAAATCATGTCCTTTTACTGAAAAGGAAAAGGAAGAAATGACAGTTGTTCCTTACTCCCCTATAATTGGGAGTTTGATGTATGCTATGATTTGAACTCGACTAGATATTGCTCATGCTATTGGTTTGGTCAGTAGGTTTCTCTCTAATCTCAATAAAGACCACTAGGAAGTAGTAAAATGGACTTCAGATATTTGAGAGGTACTTCTATAATGTACTTATGTTTTGGAGGCTTAGAACCAATTTGATAGTGCCTAAAAACAACATCATTATCGCTTATTTTTGAATTGTTAAACTTGATGGTATGTTATCTAATCCGAGCTATTTTCTATATTTTGTTGCAGGACAAGAGATAAGGATGAAAAAAGGAAAAACAACATGAAAAGAAGAAGAGTTCGTGAAAAGAGTCATCAGCTCAGAAAAAAGCCTTGGGCAAGGCTTGGTCTAGTAGACAGACAAATTAGCCTTGGGTAAGGCTAAGAGTCACACACAGTAGTAGATTTAAATTAAAACGTGCGCTTTTAAATCTAGAAAAGGATATTATTCCAGTGAAGATTTGGGATCAAAAATCAAGGAAAAAATATTCTGAAAGGCTTGGGATAAGCAGAAGATCAAGGAAAATGATCCGAATCAACAAAAAAAGAAAAGCCTAACTCCTTTTCTATAAAGAAGGCGATTGTAAAAAAGAATCATAATCTCTCTTCTTCCCAAAGCCGCACACAGCAGCTTCTGTAATTTTTTCTTCTTCTTTATTCTTTCTTCTACTCTTCAAGAACTCATTTATATTAAAAAGTCCACAATAAGTGGCTGATTTATTTATTTTTTTCCTATCTAATAAGATCTAGCAAACTCTAACAATGTATTTATAAGATCTAATCAAATTAACTTGAGTTTTATTTTAAATCCAGTATTTATTTACATCCTGCACCTATATGTATTTGTTGTTTTAAATATGTTTGAACAAGATCTGTCATATAAGAAAAGAAACTACAAGTAACTAGCCAAACTCCTTAAATCCGTAATTGTTTAAGTGGTTCTAGCACCAAGTAGCGATCAGTGCCATATTGAGGAGGTAAGTAATCTAGTTGACCGGTTCACGTGGATGAATCTGAAACCTTGAATAAGGTGTTTCTAGCTCTCAAGGCCGTTGACAAGTTAAATCCTATGGACATTCCCAGAACTTTTTGGCAGCAAAGAATTAACTAACGAATATTTTTTGGTTGGTTTAGGAATAAGAAAGGATTGGTTGTCAAAAATATTTTTGACAACTATAACGGATTTGCTATATTTTGGGTAAAATGAATCCTTACATCTATGAACAATTACGTTACTAGAGCTAGCTATTTCATCAACTAGAAATTCTTCTTATAATTGTTTTAGTTTTTACTTTGCAACCAAGAGTTTGTTTAATGTTATTTTTCTCATTATTTATTTTATATTTTACGTATTGGAGTTTACAAAACCCCCCTTGTTTACTTTTTATTCGTTGGTCAAGGAAGAAAATTGGTTTTCAATTCCTTGTGGAGTTCGACCCTTCTTACCACTACTACAATATTGTTTTATTAGCTAATTAGGAATTTATTTTTAGTAGATTTGACACCCATCAAATTTTGGCATCGTTATTGGGGACTTGAGATTAATTAATTGTTTTTTCTTTTTATGACTAGGACCGATTGTGGAGAACCTCTTCTTTACATTCTGAAAATAAAAAAAAATCGTAAAAAGCTTAAGGAAACAGACTAAGCTAAAGAGAAGAACGTGTAATTAGGACATAGTTTTTGCATATAGCATTATAGCCACTGAAACAGAAGCAGAAACAGAGCAGATGGCTGAGGAATGCACTTTGAGGTAGTTGGTAGCACCAGTTATCAATAAGTAGCCCCTTTGCATCACTTGTCCAGCCTTGGAAGTCGAATGTGAGCTAAAATCTTGGCTAATTCATTTGCTACCCAAGTTTCGAGGATTGAAGAATGAAGACTCGCACAAGTACCTCAAGGAATTCCATATTGTGTGCTCAACCATGAAGGCACAAGGAGTCTATGAAGAACAAATAAAATTGAGATCGTTCTTCATTTCTTTAGATGATGCAACAAAAGATTGATTGTTTTATTTAACTCATGGTTCAATTACTACTTGGACTGATATGGTAGAAATTTTTCTAGACAGATCTTTTCCCGCCTCCAAAGCTACTAAAATAAAGAGAGAAATATGCAGAATCAAGTAGAGAGAGTCGGAGAGCCTTCATGATTACTGGAAAAGATTCAAATAGTTGTGTGCCCTCCATATGAGGAAGATAGTGAGGAACTGATCGCTGACCTACCCCTTGAAGTCAATGAGGATCCCGTGGATCCATAAACCTTGAGTTCATGAATTGTCCCGCACTTTGATGAGTCCATTCACATAGTGAAAGAAGTGGCCCTTTTAGTATTTCGATATTTTATATTTTGTTGCCACTTCTAGCATTAGTTATATATGTGTAATTAGAACTCATATATATTTTGGTAAGGAATTTGTAATAATTTGCTCTGCTGTATATAATTATTTATCATGCACTCGTAATTTATTTATGTATCTGGCACCCTTATGCCTTAATGAGCGTTTGGGATGTCACAGAATAACCCTCGGGCAATGGTTTGTGGAATTTGTCCGCATTCTAAACATCCTATATACATGTGTCCTACACTTCAAGGATTCTCCCCCAGCTTGCTTGTGCGAGGCTGCAGGACTTTATGGTATTTTTCCCTTTTTCTATTCTTCTCTCCTTTTTTATTTTTCTTCCAATTTCTAAAAATGTCATAATAATTTTAAAATAAAATTTAATTCAAACAAATCATAAAATTTAATTAAAATATAAAACTTTAAAATATGGAAAGCTTAAAATATCAAAAATAAATTTCGATTTAAAATGTTGTTTAACCATACAATTAAGTGTAAAGGTTCGGGGCATTATAGGCATTTTCTTAAAGACCATGAAAAATCAGATAAATGCAATCCCTAGATAGGTTATGTTAAGGTACATTGTCAAAGATCATTCTTTATGGTGTGAAGAAATGAAAAACATGCTAGAAATCCTAGAAGATTATTGTGAATGTAATTCAACTTTTGAGACAACACATGTGAGTCATTTTGGGAGCAATTAGAGCAGTAGTGAAAAGATGGGGTTAAAGTCTACTGAAAGGGTATCTATATGTGTGTGCCTTGGGTAAGGCTAAAAGTGTGCTTGCAAGTGTCCAAGGAAAAGGAAAGAAAAATACAGAGATATTGAAACAAAATCAAATTGAGAACCTAAAAAATCTGTAACAAAAAAATGTAGTATGTCCCTCCCCCACACTTAAATCTCATATTTTCTTAAATGTGTTCGAATGAAATGAAATGAAAAATTAAGGGATAAAGAAACTCCTTTGTTGTGACTGAGAGGTGGAACACACTGGAGGCCTCATATGTTATGAGGTTGAGGGGACCGAGGGGCCTGAGGTGTGGTAGGGCTCTCGCTGCTTGAGTGAGTGACTAGGCTAGCGCATCAACTTTGTTCATCAATTGGCATGTCAACTGCTCAAGGTAATACAGACGTCCATCGATCATCCAAACATGCAACAACAATATGTAGTCCATGAATTCGTAGAATTCGGGAGGTGTAGTGTTTGTGGTAACAGGTTCTGTATGTTCTTTCTTCTTATTGTATACTCTCTTGTGTCGAGGTACAGGTAGTCTGAGAGGGGCAAAACATGGTTAGTGATATGTGAGTTCCAAAAGGCCTGTGTCATCCAAAGCAAATAAATCTAAAAGGGTTTGTGGGTAGGTGATGTGCATGTCAGTTTCATCAATGTCAAGGCCAAAGGTGAAAATGAAAAATAAGTGATGATCGAGCCTAGGATTAAAGGTCTTTTGAACGAAATGACATTGGCAAATTGTGACACAAACTAAAAACCTATATTCACCCTTCTCCTGTGGACCATGCACCATAAAAAAATAATTCAGTTTTTGACAAAATGCTAGGTGCATCCCTTCGATCTGAAAAAGAATAAGCTAGGAACCTATGAATATATTTCTTGCATGGGTCTTTCAAATATAGGTCCTTAGATTTACTCGAGTCATATGTCTCAAGCGGGTTGTCACATTCTTCATAGACAGGGATAGAGTCAAAGTCATAACAGAAATCACAGTATGGGTGTTCACTCTCCCTCTCAAAAAATCCTAAGGCATCATGAAACTGAGCAATAGAAAAGAAAAAATGTATATCCGACAAACGGAATGAAATCAGGTTCGATGTGTATAGATTAAAAGTTTTGGGTTTAAGAAATTGATAGGTGGTGTAAAATTCCCTAACTAATTCGATGTATGTTGGCACGTCGACATTATAATAGAGTGACCAGCTGATGTTATATATTAGTTTCATGACATCGAGCCAAATTTTTAGGGTTTTTAAAGTAGGGTTGTGGGCACATTTACTGGGCACTATTGGGAGTTTGCGGATTTCTTCATACCTTTCTTTTTCTAAATCATCTTCAAACATGAGATGCCCACTTAGTTTAGATTTAGTGGGTTAGGGAAAATGTTGGCCTCTCCTGACCCATGCTCACTTGCAATTTCGATCTACTTCTGTGGTCTCCTTAGTGGGGGAGCTATTGCGGGTCTGGTTGTTAGGTTGCCTGGCTTGGTCTAGTTGTGGAAGTGTTGGGCCTTCTGGTTAGAGAGTCAGGGATATTGATTATGGGGTTGCAGCATTGTTGAATAGCCATATAAGAACTGCTACCACCATGGGGTGGATTGTGTTGTCCTTGTGGGCCTTGCGTTTGGTGTGCTGTTGGAAGAGATGCAATTTTTGGTGGTGATTCTTCAGTAGGTCGCTTTCGGGGTCCCAGGCCTTCGTTTTTCCAAACAATTTTCTTTTGCTTCATTCTTCCTAATGTTGAGCGGTTTGGAGGTAGAGATCTATTCAGAAGGAGATGAAGAAGAGTGGTGGTGTTAGGGAAAAGAAATGGGAGAATGGTTATGAGATGGGAGGGGTTAATTAGTTTTTGAATAAGAGGGGTTAGAGAAGGAATTTTTATTAAAATAGGCACCAGGTGTCACAAGTCTTGGCCGAGACTTGGTGGATATTTCACAAGAGATTTTGTTTTGTTAAGCCTTGGGCAAGGGTTATGCAGTATTGAACTCAAGGTGCATCAACAACATAACCCTTGGGCATGGTTTATCTAAATACTTCAAAACTGATCTTCCTATGTCACTGTGGCAGATGCCTTGGGTAAGGCTTCTACTCGATATGCAAAAAGGCTATGAAGTTGTTAACCTTTAGGCAAGGCTTAAATTGTCGCTCTAAGGCTTGGGCAAGGCTCATGCGATCTTTACAGCCTGGTGACCCAGTGGTCCTACGTGCAGTTTCTCCTTTGATAAGCTATAAATGAAGAAGAGAAATTCCAATTAAAGTGATCGAGATTAAAATGTTACAACAAACATATATTAAGAATATTGAAATAAATTAAAATAAAACATAAAAGAAATAGAAAGCCGAATGGATTGCCTTCCATTAAGCCCCCTTGTTTACTGTCCCTAGCTAAACATTGCCTTTTTGCTGTCAGTTGTTGTTTGTAGGGGCGTTTAGGACGAGTTCCTCAACTTGTTGTGCTACAAATCCTTCATAAAAGGACTTGAGTCGATGTTCATTTACTTTAAATATTTTGTGTGTGTGTCTAAGCTCTTAATCTCAACAAGGGACCTAACCACCTGGAGAGTAATTTTTCGGGAAATAACTTTAGACAAGAATCATAAAGTAGGACCTTCTGTCCTACAGAGAACTATTTTTTGGTGATCATTCGATCATGGAGGGACTTTATTTTTTTTTTTTATAGATTCGTAAATTTTCTTAAGCCTCGTTTCTTATCTTTTATAATTTCTATAGTTGCAGCTTCCTGTGTTCCCCCGCCTCTTCTATCTTCATGTTGTAGCTCTTAATTTCCTAATAAGCCCTGTGTTTTAGCGCTATAGGAAGGTGGCAGGCTTTGCCAAAAACTAGGCAGTAGGGTGACATTCGAATGGGGGTTTTGTAAGCCGTTCTGTAGGTCCACAAAGCATCTTCTAGTTGTAAGCTCCAATCCTTTCTATTTGTGTTGTCTTTTTTTTCTAATATGGACTTCACATCCTTATTAGAAACTCCTGCTTGGCCACTACTCTACAGATGGTAAGTAGTGGAGGTACAGCGGGTGACATGTTACTTCTTAATGAGGACTTCCACGATTTGATTACAAAAATGTGTTCCTCGGTCACTTATCATCGCACAGGGCACTTTGAACCTAACAAAGATATGGGTTTTGATGAATTTGACAATAGTTTTAGTGTTGCTGGTTCTGGTGGCCTTAGCTTCTACCCACTTAGAGACATAAGTCCACTATAAGAAAAATATAGAAGTTTCCAAAAGAGGACGAAAAGGGTCCCATGAAATTATCCCCCATAAATCAAAGATCTCACATACCAAGATGGGTGATAGTGACATCTAATCCTTGCCACCTATGTTTCCTATCCATTGGCAATTTTCACATGTTTTACAGTAGTTGTATGCGTCACAAAACAGGAAAGGCCAAAGCAACCTGTATTCCAACACCTTGCAGCCATGCATTTAGGCCGAAGTATCTAGTGTAAGCATGAGAATGACAGTAGTTCATAAAGGAAGGAACTTCTACTTCAGGGATGCACTGGCAGATTATTTTATCTGCATAGTGCTTCCAAAGATACGAGTCATCCCATATATATTGTATAGCCTCCTTCCTGATTTTATCTTTCTGTGTTCTAGACAGTTCAGCTGGCAGTGTCTTGGTGACAAAATAGTTGACTATATTGGCATACTGTATGCTAAGTAGAGTGGGTTCATGATCAATGTATTTTTTATCTTGGAGTTTCCCGCGTCACGTTGACTTTTATTTCATGCATGTGAAGTGGACCTTTCCTTATGAATTTGTTTTAAATAGAAAGTATGATCTATATTTATCATTTTCTAGCATTTGTCATTTAAACAAAGATTTATTTTTTTAAGTCAATTGTTTTGAATATAAATTATTTTACACTATATGATGGTGCAATGCCCTTCCATATGTATGTTATTTTACCATATCCATTTTCTCTAGATTACCATTTTTCTCTAGATTAATAGTACTATTTACATCATCTTTCAACCTTCATTTTTTTTGCATTTTCAACTTAAAAGCTCAC
The DNA here is from genome assembly GCF_054855325.1 of Carica papaya. NCBI lineage: Eukaryota > Viridiplantae > Streptophyta > Magnoliopsida > Brassicales > Caricaceae > Carica > Carica papaya. The sequence goes on from NC_142310.1 coordinate 12,393,519, forward strand.
CCAAATTTTGTTATATTTGTTCCCCTCTTGTTTCCTAACTAAATAATTAAAAATGCTAAATGTTTAAAGTTTACTTATATTCATCTAACTTTAAAATTTTATGTGCATAATGTAAAAATGTTTTAATTTTTGTATTCCTAATATAAATATCGTAGAATATCTATGAAAGCAACACAAAAAAAATATTGTAATATTCATTTTTAACAAGAATCATCAACCTAATGCTTCGATATCACAACAACAAAACTAATCAAAGTGAAATATCCTCAAGTTTATCTCTTATAAATGTATCTTTGATGAAGGCTTAAGATCTTTTTGCTCTCTCTGTCACTCACAACAAACAACCAAATATGTTCTAGATCATGATTACTATAATAGATGGAAAAGTTGTCTTGATTTATAATTAAAAGAGTAATATATTAATTTTTACATATCGAACTAAAATATTTTTCTTATGGACCAAAGGAGGGATTTCTAATTTTTTTCTTTCTTCAAATATCCATCTTATTTTTAAACAAACACAATAACATAGATACACAAATAATGGAGGAAGTTAAGCCCAAGGAACTACATCAAATTAAGGATGGTGTCATGGCTCACCAATATCGATGATCCAACCCACTTCAACATCAAGTATAACAAAACATGCTAACCATACAAAACAAATTAAGGAAGCTATAATAAGCTAATCAAAAGAGAAAATATATTTCGTCTCATGAATTCAAGCTCCTCCTTACATTCAAAATATCTAACAAATAAGGAAATATAAGCAACATTAATGTTCCACACAAAAGAAAACTAATTTTGGCACTCTCAGATAATACAAACAATGTTTTCCACTGAACAACTTTCACTCTTCAAATATCTTTAACGATGAATTCACCTGGTCTTATTCAGGATTTTTCTTTGTGGCTGCTCTTCGATAACATAAAAAGTATTAATAGAAATAAATCCAATAATTTAGTGATGATATAATTGTGTGCATGAATATTTGTGTAAGTATCTAATTTTTCTACTAGAAATACTAATAAATGAAAATCATGTCTAAGACTAAAAAATAATAATTAAATATTACCTCGATAATTGTAGTTATGTTTTTCTATAGGATATCAAATTCATCTGTCATTTTTTCTAATGCAGTCAAACACCTAAATGCCCAAAGAAACAAGAGAATCTAATAGTAATATAGAAAGATTTAGTTTGATTAGTACTTCATATATGGTGTGCATTTAAACTCATACTTAAATGAAAATGTGAGATACGAGTGTTTACACTTGGGTGTATTACGATTAGGTTTTAGGATGAGAGAAACACATTAATGAGGCAGGCATATATATTAATATTAGACAAAAAAATAAGATAAAATAAGACAAGTTAGTAAAAAAGATTATTTTTCATGGATAATCTCTATTTTATATTGAGTTTTAAAAATTTTACTTCATTAAACTTAAAATATAATATATATCTTTTAGTGAAGGTTTCCCATTCTCCACTAACTAAAGAGCTTTTGTCAAAATTTTACTTCATTAAATTTTACTTCATTATTTATAATTGAAGATTCTCTAAATATTATCTATAAATATGCATCACTATTTCCACAATATTTACACATTAAACATAATAGAATTAAAATACAGAAAAAAAAGAATTAAGAAAGTATATTATATATCATCACATAACAATAAGCAAAGTCTTACAAAGTGAAACAAGTGCAACATGGTCTTGAGTCCTACAAGATCTTTTCCAGCATAAGTCTTCTCCAAAGTTTCCTCATTTGAACCTCAGGACCCGAGATTAAGCGTTTAGAAATATTAACACAAAAATCTAAATTTTGTGTTTGTACCTGAAGATAAAGAAGCATGAAAAAGAATTAGTTTTTTTTTTTCTTGTTGATGGGCATTCATTGCCCGCCTTTATTTTATATTATGAATCAACAAATCTTTAACTTAAATGAAGAATTTATGACTATCTAGGACATAGTTTTTTAAATAAAATCTTTTAACTTAAATAAAGAATCTATGATAATTTAAAAAGTGATTTTATAATACTTATAGATATCTTACTTAATTTATACAAAATAACTATAAAGATTAATTTGATTAATTTTATGATCACCAATTGTATTAAAATTATCTATCCTTCTTTGATACTACAATATTGAAAAACACCTGTTAGGAAGACTTTAGAAGCTCTCGTGAAAAATGTTGCAAAACTTTAAAATGCACTCAATGAAAGATGTATCACAAAATAAAAGATGAAGGTATAAATGAATGAATTTATTTTATGCAAACAGGCTATCTTATACAGGCATACAATTAATGTAAACAAAAGACATGTTTCCTTATTCTCTGCCACTAACTTGTCCACTAACGAGTTTTTAATAAATCACTAAAGAATAAAAAACAAAAATCGAATGCTTAAGAGTCGCTAACTTCTCGGCTTAGTAAAGATAAATTATAGCATCTATTTTAACAAATCGAATTAAAATAAATAATAAATTTGGTCAAATTAAAACCATGTGTTGGTCGATGTTGTAACTTTAACACTGCCCACTTTCTTCCTTTTTTCCTTCATAAAACTAAGATTGTACTATTCTTTTTATTACTATTACTTTTATGATAATGGGTTGGACCCATTAACGCCCACTTAGCCAACATTTCTTACTTTTTACTTTTTCCCAATAATAAATTTTTCATAAAGAAACTTAAATTTAGTGTTAACTAGTTAAAAAAGCTCTTAAATTTTATAGATAAAAAAAACTGATAGTGCCTTAAAGTGATATCATTATCACCCACTTTTTAGTTGTTAAACTTCATGGTATGCTATCTGATCCGAGTTATTTTTTATGTTTTGTTGTAAGATAGGATATATGTAAAAAACGAGGAAAAACAATATGAAAAGAGTCATCAGCCCAGAAATAAGCCTTGGGCAAGGCTAAGAGTCACGCACAACAGTACATTTAAATTAAAACATGTGCTTTTCAAATATGAAAGAAAATATTATTTAAGCCAAGATCTGGAGCTAAAAATTAAGAAAAACATATTCTGGAAGGCTTGGAATAAGCCAAAAATAAAGGAAAAGATTCATAATCACAAAAGAAGAAAACCCTAGCTTTTTGGGTTATAAAATCGCAGTTGCCAAGGAGGTTCAGGAGGATTCTTCTTCTCGATGCCGCACAGAACTTTAGAGGCAAATTCCACACTCTCTTTTCATCTCTTTCCTTCTCTATAATCTTCAAGAACTCCTTTGTATTGAAATCTATCATGAGTGGCTAGTTTATTTCTTATCATAGTTGATAGATCTAGCAAATTTTAGCAATGTATTTGTGAAATCTAATCGAATTAATTTGAGTTTTATTTTAGAGCTAGAGTTATTTACTTCTTGCACTTATAAATATTTGTTGTTTTGAATCCAGTTGAACAGGACCCATCATACGCAAAGAGAAATTGCAAGAAAGGCAACTAGCCAAACTCCTCAAATCTATAATTGTTTAAGCAGTTCTGGCACTAAGTACCGATCAGTGCCGCACTGAGGAGGTAAGTAATCTAATTGATCGGTTCACGTGGATGAATCCAACAACTTGAATAAGGTCCTTCTAACTTTCAAGGCTATTGACAAGTTAAATTCTGTGGACGTTCCCAGAACTGCTTGACAATGAATAACCAACTAACGAACATTTCTTGGTTACTTTAAGAATAAGGAAGGATTAATTATCAGAACTTTTCTGACAACTATTATTAATTTTTCATATTTTGGGTAAAATAAATCCTTGCATCTATGATCAATTACAATACTAGAGTTAGCTATTTTATTAACTAGGAATTCTTCTTATAATTGTTTTAGTTTCTAATTTGTAGTCAAGAGTTTTTTTAATATTATTCTACTTATTGTTTATTTCATATTTTGCATATTACATTCTATAAAACTCCCTATTTGTTCGCTTTTTATTTGTTGGTCAAAGAAGAAAATTAATTTTTAATTTCCTGTGGATTCGACCCTTCTAATCACTACTACAATATTGTATTATTGGTTAATTAGGAACTTATTTTTGGTGCATTCGACACCCATCAAAAACATTACTAGAATAGGTATGGAGACTTCACACTGAAAAATAGTTTGACCTACAAGAAAGACATGGGATGTTGATACCATTTTATGAGATTTTAATAGTAACCTATATAACACACTTACGTACTCTTTTAACTTTTTCCTTATTTCATCGTGTTATTTTTATTATTAAGTTACTTTATGATTGTGGGAGGTTTATTTTCTTTTTAAATGGAAAGTTGGACATTCATTGAAAGATTATAAATCAATACGGTGAGTAATCTTTACTATAGAAGATTTATTCAGGTTCAAAAATTTATTGTAGAGTTTGTCATTTAAAGAGATCTAAAATTCCAAACTTGAAAGATTTAGAAATCCTTGAACTTGAAGCATTTTCGTATTAAAAAAGCATTTTAGAAAAGTCTCCTCATAGTAACCTAGCAAATTTTGTTGTTGAAGGTGCATTTTGATCTCTTTCATTTTATATTTTATATGTAGTAGAGCTTTGTTGTTGAATTTTGAATGTCCTTTTCTTTCTTTATTAGAACAAATTCTTATTCTAAGTTATACTATTTTACATTTTAGAGGGATTAACCATTATCAACGATGGATGGGTGCGTGTTTGTGGCCAATTTGACTTGTGACTATGGTGAATCTTGCCCGTGGGTACGACTCTAGCCAGACGTGGCTAAGCAATAAGTGTTGTATGATTGTGAGTTGTGAACTGAACTGTGAATTGTAAAGTGTGAACTGATAACTGTGAACTATGACATACCCACGTGGTAGAAGGGATCCTTACTCCCCTCGTTGATACTGGTAGAAATGGCATCGTGCAACTATCTTTAATAGGATGTAAACCGATAGGAATGAATATAAAGTCATGTGTAAAAATTATGATACTGACATATTAAATTGATGTTTACTGAATTATTTACTGCTCAAATTATGATATTGGTATATTGAATTATTATATTTCATGAAATGTTTATGTCTTAAATTATGCTACTGGAATACTAAATTATGATATTTACAGGAATATCTATGTTTTAAAGAATAAGTAATTTGTGATTGTTGTGAATGAGAATGTCTTAGGAGGTATACTGACATAAGAATACTGGAAAAGGGAAAATATACTGTACGTTGTAGTTGCTTGCAATAGGAGGGAAAATCATAGAACATATTCATGAACGAATTGGTTCAGTAGGTTTAGTGAATGAGTTATAATTTAGGCGTCACATATGTTTTATAATAAGAAAAATGTTTTCAAAATATTTTCTGTATAGATTTATGTTTTCTACCACCTTGGATGAATTACTCTATTATTTATTAGTATTTACATCCTTACTGAGCATATTAAGCTCACTTAATTAATTATTTATCCTTTTAAGATAAAAATACCCAAAATCGTGCTCCTCAGGAGTGAGAGAATTATTAGGAGATTCATTTAATTATTTTAGTAAGAACTTAAAATTATTTACTTCTTTTGTTACAAGTTTATTTTTGGACGTTAGATCTACCTCATGAAGGTGAGATAATTAGATTAAATGTCGCAAGAGATGTAATTTTTAATTTAAATGACTATGTAAGAATATAATTTCAATATTATTTTACTATTTTATTGTGTGCATGTAGTATGAGAGTTCGGACTGTTACATAAACACCATATTTCATACACGAGCGCCACAACCTATGCAAAACTAGTAAGTTTTCAAATGCATAAATTAAAATCATAATCGACACAAGTGTGTCATAGGTAATTCTATGACTTCTTGCGCGAAATGGAAATATTAACTTGAATAATTTAACTATCTCATTTTGATAGTGTCTATACATATATATTCAGCAATCAATATCCTAACAAGTTTTGATGTATTCCACTAGCTCTTAATTTAATCAAGCAAATTCTGAGTAGGCGAGAATAAAATATTTCCTACAGAAATTTCCTAGTTATCGAAGTGAAATTCTGAGTAGTTAAAGTAATGCGTTTTTTGAATTTATTTATCTTACCAATTATTAATTAATTTATTTATTAGTTTCTTGATGCTCTATACTAATTTAAGTTTTGAGTAAATAATTTGTAAACTATCGGAAATAGATTCCTAATTAATTAAGTTAATTCGTTCACTTATGCTAATATGCATTCCCCATTAAGCTTTCTAAAATTAAATAATTATATATTACGGTAATACAAGTAATTTAAGACTTTGGGTATAACCTACTCACAATAACTACTCATTATAATGTATTAATTCCTTTACGAGGAAGGAAGAAAGAGGAAGGAAAATGAAAGAAGAAGAAATAAAGAAAGCTGAAGATGAAAAATACAAAGTAGAGGTGGTGAGAACGGGTCAGGATGTAGGAGAGCGAGAAGGGGGACAAGGGAGGAAAGGAAGAGAATAGGAATAAAAAGATGGTATTAAGGCTTCCTCACCCCCTTTTATGGTGTTGAGCGTATTTATATATACATATAAATATACATGTATATGTACGTCCTCATGCCTACCCTCTCTTTTCTTTAATATTTTTTTTCTTTTCTCGTTATTTTTCCTTTTTACATATGTTATTACTTAAATATATGTGCATGCATATATACATTTACTAATTAATGACTAACTAATTACCTTTAAATCTTCACTCAAAATTTAAATTAATTTTCTTTTCATGTGCTTAAGTTTTTTGTTTTAAGATTTTACATTTCTCCCCTTGTAATATGAAATTTCATCCTTAAAATTTAACACACCTCATGTGGGTATTGAATCTTCATATCTGTCTCTTGTTGGAAATAAACTTAAAATAAAAAGTTGTTGTTGATGCAAAAAAATACAATTGAAGATAACTAAAGAGATATATTGAGAAAAAAAATATAAAACTTCTATTCAATTAGAATGAGATTTTGTTATACAACAATACATGGCATATATATAGGCATTGAAAACTCCTATTAATTTCTCTCTATGTAACTGTCCATGTATTCTATTAATCGCTATTTAATTTTTCGTTATTTTATTTTAATTTTTTTATAATTGTTAATTTATAGTTTTCAATCGTAACCGAAAATTTATGATTTTCATAGAAGAATTAAGTCTAACATAATTTTGAATCATTTATTCAACACTCCCCTTAGATTCAAAAGTGCATATACCAAGTAGTGATATGAAGTAGACATGCTTTTGATATGGAAGTGTTGCTTTTGTGAATATATCTGCTACTGGTTCAACATTTTTCTTTAACTTGAATGTCTTTATTATCTCCAAGTTTGACTGTTGTCTTTTGTGTCTCATCAATCTTTTTAAATATTATCTTCATACCTGACATATTGTTAGAGCAAGGACTATCTGCAACTTTATTATTATTATAATAAGTCATAGACAACTTACTTTCTTCATTAGTTGTCTCTGCATAATTAACTTGTTTCTCCTTATACTAGCAATCTACTTTAACATGCTCGTATTTCTTACACTAATAGCATTCACTCTTGCTGCCTCTTCATCTACCACAGTTCTTTGCACCTCTGCCCCAAACTCTTTATGTTGTTGTCTTAACAAATTCTCTTGAATTGTAGGCCTACCCTTCACTTGAAATGTTTTATCTATTTATAATGTCACTTATGAAGCATACTTTATTTGTAAAGAGAAATTTTTAGACCTCTCCATATCAATTTTGCCTAACAAATGATTGTTGTTTTTTTTATCAAAAATTTTGCGGCCTCTATCTTCAAAATAAATTGTATAGCCATTTTAAAGAAGTTATTTGATACTTTGCAGATTATGCTTTAAATCTGGTACTAATTGCACGTCGTGAATAAATTTAGGCTCTATCTTAGTTTGCACAGCAATACTGCCTTTGCCTTTCACTTGAACTAAATCACTATTTCCCATGCATACCTGGGTATTGTATGACGCATCTATATCTTGGAACAATTTTTGGTTACTTGTCATGTGGTTTGTACAACCACTATCTAAGTTCCAAATATCATCTTTTTCTTCTAGTGCAGCATGACATGTGAAAAAGATGTTTTCTTAAGTATTAGTCATATGCGTTTCAACAATCTATTTTCACAATTAATTTATTGACTATTCCAGTTCTTAAAAACATCAGTCCATATCAAAAACTATTTGCAAAAACGTTCAATTTTTAGCATTTACATCCTTTTGGCTATCTTGTGTTTCCTCTTTTACGACCATATCAAAAATAAAAATTCTCTTTTAAGAGCATTTTATGTGTCTACTTAGGCTTCTCACCTTTACATCTTGGCCATTTATGCTTGAATTTGGAGACGGGTCGCATTCATGTAGCCCACCATGTTACTTTCGATGACAGTTAATTTCCTTATTATAAAGCTCAGAGTTGCAACTCTGAATCACATCCTACAAATACTCCGTGGCTGAAGGTCAGCATGTCCCTTGTTCTGTCCCATAATAATCAGGTACCTGCTTCCCCCATTTTATCACTTAATTCTCTTAAAATCACGGAACTTGAATTATCTCACAATTTTATATCTCAGAGTCCTACTCAATTACCATCATCACTATCAAATTTGTGTCCCACACTAAACCCACCACCTTTTTAGTGCTCCCTTGCATCTTGAATACCTAATGTTAATCTTCTTATTGATTTTTCATGCTACAATCAAATAAATAATCCACCTAACTCCATCCCTCCCATATATGATTGTACTCATACCATGAACCTCTGGCCTTCCACCATGGCTAAACAATATGCCCACCTTGTCACCCATTCAACAATGTCTTTTCCTAAATCCACTTCTTCCAAATTGTATTCTCCTAAGCCTAGTTATCTCACTATTGAACCAACTACGTACAATCAAGCCAAACATTACACTAAGTGGCAACTAGCCATGACCACTAAGATCAATGCTCTTTTTTCTAATGATGCTTGGGTTTTAGTTTTCAGGCCAACAGGAGCAAATATTGTCGGCAATAAATGGGTGTTCGCAATAAGAAGAAAGTTGATGGTACTAGTACGTTACAGGGCGGGGCTTGTTGCGAAAGGGTATCATCAAGAGTCTGGAGTTGATTATCAGGAAACTTTCAGTCCTATGATTAAACCTATGATAATTTGGACAGTCTTATCTTATGCTATCACAAAGAATTGGCCACTATACTAATTAGATGTTACTAATGCTTTTGTTTATAGCTTTCTCACAGTTGACATATTCATGGATCAACCCAAGGGATTCATTGATGCCAATCATCTACATCACGTTTGCAAATTAAAATGCTCTCTTTAGGGACTTAAACAAGCACTTTGCACTTGGTCTGACAGGCTTCGTCAATTTTGTATGACACTTGGTTTTCATTCTTCCAAGGCTAACACTTCTCTTTCTATATTTTGTCGAGGTTCTACAAAAATCTTCCTTCTTGTTTATGTCGATGACATAATCTTCGCAAGTTAAAGTGAAGTTATTGTAGAAAGGGCCATTCGAGCTTCTTGTTCGTGAGTTTTCTGTTAAGGACTTGGGTGAATTATCCTATTTTCTTGGTAAACAAGTGACTCATTCTAGCTTAGGATTGGTCTTATCGCAGTAGAAATCCTTGATCAAGCAGCAATGATGGAATCAAAGGGTTGTGTTACGCCAATGGCTGTTACTCCACCATTGTTTAAAGATGATAGCTCACCTTTGTTAGATGATTCTTTATTTCAAAAACTTGTTGGTGCACTTCAAAACGCTACACTGACCAGGCCGTATATCTCTTTCTCAGTGAAAAAACTTTGTCAAATTCATGCATTCCCCCACCAAAATTAAATGGAAAGCACTCAAATGACTACTCAGATACCTGCGATCCACCAACAATATCAGTCTTATTTTTTTAGCAAAATCAAATATTCAACTTCATTGCTTCACTAATAGCGATTGGGTAGGAGATCACGTTGATTGTCAGTCAACGAGCGGTTATGCAATATACATAGGTTGTAATTTAATCTCCTGTGTATCCAAGAAACAAGCAACAGTGTCCATATCCTCCACCAAAAGTGAGTAAAAGCCGATAGCAAATGGAATAAAAAATTTGATTTGGTCACGCAACTTGTTTTTTGAACTTGGTATTTATGTTCCAAGTCCACCGATACTTTGGTGTGACAATCTTGGAGAAATTTATCTCTCTGCTAATCCGGTTTTTCATGCTCGCATGAAGAATATCGAAGTAGACTACCATTTGGTTTGAGAACAAGCTACTGCAGGTCTTTTGACTGTCAAATATATCTCTACTTCTGATTAGATAGGTGATATATTTACCAAAACTCTACCAACACAACAGTTCCTTTTCCTCCGAAGCAAACTTTGACTACAACCCCTGTCAGCATCGGTTTGAAGGGGGATGTTGAGAGATCAAAGCAATCAGGACTCTATCAGCAGGCTATGCACACACATCAGCAGCTTACCTTTCCAGTGTTCAGAGACCAAAGCAATCAGGACTCTATCAACAGTCTGTCCACACGCATCAACAGCTTATCTTTCTACCTTTTGTATTACTATTATAATTGTTTGAATTCAAAAGTTATTGTTATTATAAACCCTTGAGACACGAGCTTCCTCTGTATAAATACCAAACTTCATCGCATAAATAAACATATAAAAATCTCCCCTTCTTTTAGCTCCATTTACAACCATGGCCTATAAAATGGAGACCTGTTGGAAATAAATTGAAGAGAAAAAGTTGTTGATTCAAATTTTTAACTAAAGATTTATATTGAGAAGAAAAAAAATATAAAACTTCTATTTAATCAAAATGTGATACTGTTACACAACAATACTTGAGCAACATATATATAGTGAAGACTACTTATTAATTTTCCTCTTCGTAATCACTCATTTATTCTATTTAATTTTTACTGTTTAATTTACCATTCACTATTATTTTATTTTATTATTTTAATTTACTATTATTTCATAAAGAAAATTAATTCTAACATAATTTTGAATCATTTATTCAACACTTCCCCTTGATTCGAAATTGCATACACTAAGTAATGATCTAAAGTAGACATGCTTCTTATATGGAAGTATTATGAATATATCCACTGCTTGTTCAACATTTCCCTTCAACTTGAATGTCTTTATTAACTTCAAGCTTGACTGTTATTTTTTGTGTCTCATCAAGCTCTTTAAATATTGTTTTTATATCTAACATATAGTTGGAACAACCACTATTGACAAACCATACATCACTTTACTTCATAAGTATCATAAAAAGCCATAAACAACTTAATATCTTCATTAGTTGTCTCTACGTATTTAATTTGCTTCTCTTTATACCAGCAGTCTACTTTAACATGCTCATACTTTTTACATTGATAACATTGGACTCCATTCTTGCTATCTCTTTGTTCATTGATGGACTGCCTTTGCTCAAAACTTTTGTTTCTTCCTCTATCATGACTCTTTGCACCTCTTCCCCGACCTCTTCCCACTACTATCTTATAAAATTCTCTTGAATTGTATGCCTCCCCTTTCACTTAAAATGTTTTCTCTGTCTGTAATGCCACTTCTGAAGCATACTTTATTTATAGAGGAAATTTTATAGACTTCTCCATGTCAATTTTAGCTAGTAAATGATTGTTATTTCTTTGATAAAAAAATTTACAACCTCCATCTTCAAAACAACTACATAGCCATTTTGTACAAGTTGTCCGATACTCAACAACTTGTGCTTCAAATTTGACACTAATAGCACATCTTGAATAAATTTAGGTCTCATCTTAGTTTGTACAACAATACAATCTTTGCCTTTAGCTTGAAGCAAGAAACCATTTCCCATGTATACATGATTCTCATACGATGAATCTAGATCTTTGAACATAGGAAAAGAAGAATTTTATAGACAATTGAAGTCCCAAAAAAAGATTAAAGCACATCGAAAAATTCAGCCTTTTCCAAGTAATATTTTATTAGTTTTAAATTATTATTTTATTGTTAATTTTGTCCTTTTAGAATATATAATTATTATCATAGGATTAAATTAAGATAAGGCTAGATTTTCGGTAGAGTTTTAATTAAATTCTAGCACTTGTATTTAATTATTACTGCTCTAGTGAAAGTCTATATAAAGGTCTCATCATTAGGTTGTAAACAATTCAATTCAGTTGATCAATAAAATTTAAGTTTTTTTTCTAAATTAGTTTTGCTAATTTTGAGTGAGAGTTCTTCAAGAGAGGTTACTTCAATCATTTTGTTGAGTTGAGGAATCTTGAATCGACTTATCGAGTGAAATGTTGTCTCTTTTCAAGTTTTTTTTTTCCAATTATCTTGATAACATTCACGTTGACTTTTATTTCATGCATGTGAAGTGGATCTTTCTTATGAATTTGTTTTAAATAGAAAGTATGACCTATATTCATCATTTTCTAGCATTCGTCATTTTAAACAAAGATTGTATTTTTTTAAGTCAACTGTTTTAAATATAAATTATCTTACACTATATGATGGTGTAATGCCCTTCTGACTGTATGTTATTTTACCATATCTATTTTCTCTAGATTACCATATCCATTTTTTCTAGATTAATAGTACTACATTCATCATCATCAACCTTCATTTTTTTTTCGCATTTTCAACTTAAAAGCTCACCCAAATTTTGTTATATTTATTTTCCTCTTGTTTCCTAACTAAATAATTAAAAAAAAAATACTACATATTTAAAGTTTACTTATATTCTGCTAAATTTAAAATTTTATATGGATAATATAAAAATGTTTTAATTTTTGTATTCATAATATAAAAATCCTAGAATATCCATGAAAGCAACACAAAAAAATATTATAATATTCATTTTTAACAAAAATCATCAACCTAATGCTTCGATATCACGATAACAAAACTAATCAAAGTAAAATATCCTCAAGTTTATCTCTTATATATGTATCTTTGATGAAAGCTTAAGATCTTGTCGCTCTCTCTATCACTCACAACAAGCAACCATATATGTCCTACATCACGATTATTGTAATAGACGGAAAAGTTATCTTGATCTGTAATTAAAAGAGTAAGATCTTGATTCTTACATATCGAAGTAAAATATTTTCCTTATGGACCAAAGGAGGGATTTCCAATTTTGTTCTTTCTTTAAATATCCATCTTATTTTTAAACAGACACACAAACATATATACATAAATAATAGAGCAAGTTAAACCCAAGGAACTATATCAAATTAAGGATGGTGTCATGGCTCACCAATATTGGTGATCCAATCCACTTCAACATCAAGTAATAATAAAACATGTTAACCATACAAAACAAATTAAGGAGGCTATAATAAGCTAATAAAAAAAGCCAAATATATTTCATCTCATGAATTCAAGCTCCTCCTTGCATTCAAAAACTCTAACTAATAAGGAAATATAAGCAACATTAATGTTCCACACAAACGAAAACTAATTTTGGCTCTCTCAAATAGTACAAATAATGTTTTCCACTGAACAACTTTCAATCATCGAATATCCTTAAGGATGAATTCACTTGGACCTATTCAAGATCTTCCTTTGTGTCTGTTCTGCGATAACATGAAAAGTATTAATAAAAATAAATCCAAATATTTAGTGATGATATAATTGTGAGCATGAATATTTATTTAAGCATCTAATTTTTCTACTAGAAATAATAATAAATGAAAATCATTTCTAAGATTAAAAAATAATAATTAAATATTACCTCAAAAATTGTAGTTATGTTTTGCTGTAGGATATCAAATTCATCCATCATTTTTCCCAATGTGGTCAAACACCTAAATACACAAAGATACAAGAGAATCTAATATTAATATAAAAATATTTAGTTTGATTAGTACTTCATATATGGTATACATTTAAACTCAGACTTAAATGAAAATGTGAGATACGAGCGTTTGCACTTGGGTGTATTACGATTAAGTTTTAGGATGACAGAAACACGTTAATGAGACATATATCTTAATATTAGACAAAAAAATAAGAGAAGCTAGTAAAAAAGATTATTTTTCATGGATGATCTCTATTTTATAGTGAATCTTAAAAATTTTACTTCATTAAACTTAAGATATAATATAGATCTTTTAATGGAGGTTTCTCATTTTTCACTAACTAAAGAGTTTTTGTCAGAATTTTACTTCATTAAATTTTACTTAAATTTTTATAATTGAAGCTCCTCTAAATATTATTAATAAATACGCATCACTTTTTCAAAACATATTTACACATTAAACATAATAGAATTAAAATACAGAAAAAAGAGTTGAGAAAGTATATTATATATCATCAAATAACAATGAGCAAAGTCTTACAAAGTGAAACAAGTGCAACATGGTCTTGAGTCCTACAAGTATTTTTCCAGCATAAGTCTTCTCCAAAGTTTCCTCTTTTGAACCTCAGGACTCGAGATTATACATTTTGAAATATTAACACAAACATCTAAATTTTGTGTTTGTACTTGAAGAAAAAGAATCATGAAATAATATTAATTTTTTTTCTTGTTGATGGGAATTCATTGCCTAGCCTTTGATTTATATTATGAATCAAGATACTTTAACTTAAATGAAGAATTTATTACTATTTAGGATGTGATTTCTTAAATAAAATCTTTGAACTTAAATAAGGAATCTATGATAATTTGAAACGTGATTTTATAATAGTTACGGATATCTTACTTAATTTATATAAAATAACTATAAAGATTAATTTGGTTAGTTATGTGGTCACCAGTTGTATTAAAATTATCTGTACTGCTTTGATACTACAATATTGAAAACACCTGTTAGGAAGACTTTAGAATCTCTCATGAAAAAAGTTGCAAAACTTTGAAATGCACTCAATATAAAATATATCACAAAACAAACGATGAAGGTATAAATGAATGGATTTATTTGATGTAACTTGGCTGTCTTATATAGGAATATAATTAATGTAAACAAAAGATACGTTTCCTATTTCTCTACCACTAACTTCTCTGCTAATGAGTTTTCGATAAATCACTAAAGAATGAAAAACCAAAATCTTATACTTAAGAGTAGCAAACTTCTCCACTAACTTCTCGGCTTAGTAAAGATAAATTATAGCATCTATTTTAACAAATCAAATTAAAATAAATAACAAAGATGATCAAATAAAAACCATGTTCTAGCCGGTGTTGTAACTTTAACACAACCACTTTCTTCCTTTTTTCCTTCATAAAACTAAGATTGTACTATTCTTTTTTATTACTATTAGTTTTATGATAATGGGTTGGACCCATTAACGCCCACTTAGCCAACATTTCTTACTTTTTACTTTTTCTCAATAATTAATTTTTCAAAAAAAAAAAAAAACTTAAATCTAATGTTAACTAGTTAAAAGAAATTCTTAAATTTTATAGATAAGTCCAAGGTATTTTTTATGTTTTGTTGCAGGATAGGATATAAGCACGAAACAAGGAAACACAACATGAAAAGAGGAAGAGTTCGTGAAAAGAGTCATCAACCCAGAAAGAAGCCTTAGGCAAGGCTTAGGTCCTGTCCAAACAACTTAGCCTTGGGAAAGGCTAAGAGGTGGGCACAATAGAAAATTTAAATTAAAATGTGTGCTTTTTAAATCTAAAAAAAGATATTATTCAATCCAAGATTTGAGGTCGAAAATCAAGGAAAAAATATTTTGGAAGACTTGGGATGAGTAAAAAATCAAGGAAAAGGATCCTAATCAACAAAAGAAAAAAATCCTAGGTCTTTGGGTTATAAAATCATAGCTGCCAAAGAGGTTCAGGAGGATTGTTCTTCCCGACGCCACACAGAACTTTAGTGGCAGATTCCACACTCTCTTTTCATCTCTTTTCTTCTCTATAATCTTCAAGAACTCCTTTGTATTGAAATTCATCATGAGTGGCTAGTTTATTCTTTTTTCTTGTTAATAGATCTAGCAAACTCCAGTAACACAAACATTTGTGAGATCTAATAGAATTAATTTAAGGTTTATGTCAGAGCTAGTATTTATTTACTTCATGCACCTATATATATTTGTTGTTTTGAATCAATTTAAACAAGACCTGTTATGCGCGAAGAGAAACCGCAAGCAATTAGCTGAACTCCTTAAATCCATAATTATTTGAGCAGTTCCAGCACTAAGTAGCGATCAGTGCCGCACTAAGGAGGTAAGTAATTTAGTTGATCGGTTCACGCGGATGAATCCGACAACTTGAATCAGGTCCTTCTAGCTCTCAAGGTCGTTGACAAGTTAAATCTTGTGGACGTTTCTAGTACTACTTAACAACGAATAACCAACTAACGAACATTTCTTGGTTGCTATAGGAATAAGGAAGGATTGATTATCGGAATGTTTCTCATAACTATAACTAATTTGCCTTATTTTGGGTAAAAAGAATCCTTGCATCTATGATCAATTAAAATTGGAGCTAGCTATTTCATCAACTTGGAGTTCTTCTTATAATTATTTTAGTTTTTAATTTGTAGGCAAGAGTTTGTTTAATATTATTATGCTAATTTTTTATTTCATATTTTGCGTATTGAATTCTATAAAACTCCACATTTGTTTGTTTTTGATTCGTTGGTCAAGGAAGAAAATTGGTTTCCAATTCCCTGTGGATTCAACCCTTCTTACTATTACTACAATATTGTGTTATTGGTTAATTAAGAATTTATTTTTAGTGGATTCGACACCCATAAAAAATATTACTAGAATAGTTATGGAGGCTTCACACAGACAAACAGTTTAACCTAGAAGAAAGACATGGGATGTTGATAACATTTTATGAGATTTTAATAGTAACCTACATAACACACTTACATACTCTTTTACCTTTTTCCTTATTTCCTCGTGTTATTTTTATTATTATGTTACTTTATGATTGTGGGAGGTTTATTTTCTTTTTAAATGGAAAGTTGGACATTCATTGAAAGATTATAAAATAAAAGAATAAAACAATATGGTAATTAATCTCTATTATAAAAGATTTAATTGGGTTAAAAAATTTATCGCAGAGTTTGTCAATGAAAGAGATCTAAAATTTCAAACTTGAAAGATTTAGAAATAATTGAACTTAAAGCATTTTCATATTAAGAAAAGCATTTAAAAAAAGTCTCCACATAGTAACCTAGCAAATTTTGTTATTGAAAGTGTATTTGGATCTCTTTCATTTTATATTTTATATGTAGTAGAGCTTTGTTATTGAATTTTGAATGTCATTTTCTTTCTTTATTAGAACAAATTCTTATTCTAAGTTCTACTGTTTACAGTTTGGAGGGATTAACATTACCATAGAAAACTTTTACCAATTGAAACATAACATCTAGGGTTAAAAGGATAAGGGCATGAAACAATTTATCTTTGATATGAGCAATAAAATTCTCATAATTATCAAATGTCTCTCATAAAAATTATAAGATGAAGAAATGAATATCTTGATTTCCTTCCGTTTAACTCTTCAAAACAATCTGAAAATCAATACTAGCTTGAAACTTAAAAGTTTGGGTTCAATATCTTCTTTTAAAAGCATTAAACATTTTCTGTTTTTATATTCGTAATGTAAAGATCCTAGAATGTACATGAAAGCAATTCAAGATAATACAACATAATTTATTTCTAACTAGAACCATCAACATAATGCTTTGATATCAATATAGTAAAATGGAACAAAGTGAAATACAGTCAAGTTCATCCCTTATCTAGCCTTGATGAACCCTAAAAGCTTATCGCTTCTCCTTTACACTCACAATATATTATCAAATGCTCATAGATCACAAGTATTGTTATCGATGGAAATATTCTTACTTTACTTCTTAAGAGGAATGCTTTATTTTCTTAATAGAGAATTATTTTTTTTTATAGAAGAAAGGAGAGATTTTCAATTTTTTATTTACTCAAAATCTATTCTATATTTAAACATGCACATTAAACACATATAATAAAGAAAGTTAAACCTAAGGTACTAGATCAAATCTTTGGTGTGCTCATGGCTCACCAATTATTGATGATCAAACCAATTAAACATCAACTATTAACCACACATGTTAACCATAAGAGCAAATTAGTCAAGCTCTTTGCTACATTCAAAAACATTTTACTCATAAAAAAAATATGAACTGCACAGATGTTCAACACCCAAGAAACCAATTATGACTTTCTCGAATAGAACAACAATGTTTTCCATGGAATAAAGTTCAACCGTTAAATATCTCTAAGGTCAATTTTATCGGGGCCTATCCAAGATATTTCTCTGTGCCTACAATTTGATAAAATGAAAATGTTATTAAAAATAAAATTGAATATTTTATTCATAATAAAATTGTGACTATGAGTGTTATAAATAATAATAAATGTAAATCGTGTCTAAAACTAAAAAAAAATATTAATTAAACATTACCTCGATAATGATAGTTATGTTTTGTTAAACAATATCAAATTCATCCTTCATTTTTTCCAATGCAGTCAAATACCTAAATGCATAAAGAAATAAACAATATCAAATGTAAAGTAGCAAAATATAAGTCCAATTTGATTAACATGACCTAGATGAATAAAGAAACAAAAGAATCTAATTTGATAGAAAAATATGCATCTAATTTGGTTTGCCCTTTGTAAATGGTACGAAGCTAATCTAAGACTTAAAATGGAAATGTTAGATATGAGTGTTTTGTTATGTTTGGGTGTACAAAGATTAGGGTTTAGGAATGGGGAAAACACATTTTAATTTTAAGTTCTTTAATATAGATCAACCCCTTCGACGAAATATGTTATATTTACAAAAACCATTAAAATATTAAGTGTTTTCTTTTTTTTTTCTAAGATAACATTTTTTATGTTGACTACATGCTATTTTCCATTATCAAATAAAATATATAGATATTGTATTCCATTAAAACTCACTCTTATATATTGACAAGATTTTTGGGCGAACATGAGAAAACAAATAAAGAGCTTGAGTATTTGTTTGAAAAAAAAATTTCTTACGTTTCTTTATCCTCTAAGTTTGCGCCATTCGAGTACCAGCAATTCTTCAATTCAACGTTCAAATGAACAATAAAATGATTAAATTACATTTATATTTAGTTAAATAATGATGATGCAATTAAACTTAGGTCTAACAAAAAAAAAGATGTGAATTTCACATTAGATGAAATCTAGAAAAAAGTGATCTTCTACTATAATTCTTGAGACCAAAAACTTACACAAAAAGGTTAATCAAATTATTATTCCAATATAATAAATTTTTGTTGAACCTTGGAGACATTAAGTCTTTGAAGCATTTATACCATAATTTATTTGATAATTTGAATATTTTATTCAGTAATTTATTAAAATTGTGTAACACATTTTCTTTTGGCAAGCTAACACATTTTCTTTTGGAACTATGGACATTTCTTTACCTAGTTTACTCATCTAGAATGATTATATAAATGAACAGAAAATACAACCTATGAAAGACTTTTATTAAAGAGCAATGCTTGGAACAAGCGTAAATTATTGTGGAATGAATTTGAAAGTTATGTTTTATTTAACTATAAGATGATGAGAATTCTATCTAAATTAATAAAAATTAAGTCAATATAAAATTTTATGTGAAATAAGAACAATATATTCCATATATCATTTTAGAATGTATTATGTTAAATTTGTTATAGAACTCTATGTGAACTTAATTTTTTTGTCATCTAATACAATTTACAAAATATATAATTGAATAAAATGGATTCTTCCAAAGATAGCTAAAAGAAACTTGGAAACACATTATGTTTTTAAAATTATAAAAGTAATATAAATTTAATATAAAATTTCTAAGAATGATAAAAGTATTACTTCAAATTATAAGTGTAATTTAACCCAACATTTATTTAACTAAAACGTAAATAATAAGATATTACCTAGATATACTTGTTTTGATATCCTGTGTATAACTGAACAATGATAGTCCAACACTTGTTCATTCCTAAGTATAAACAAAACATAAACACAAAAAGATATTAAAGTTAGGAACTTACAAAATTACGTATACATATATATATATGTATTACTCCATGCAACACAGACAAAAGTATATATTCTAATGAATTATTAGGTCCTAATTAGAAAATAACTTTGATAGTTTGTGAGATTACATGTCATTTGTCAGTTCTAGTATAGAAACTTCAGCATCTTTACAGAGTACCAACGTTACTTCCAAAATTTTTTGACAAGTTTAGTCATTTTCTATTTCTCTGAAATCATGAAAATTATCATCAAGAATCCCCTGCCAAAAAAAAAAGATAATTATTTGAACAAAAAATATGTTCTATTTACATTATTTTCTTTTTATATATCTTCTTGAATCTCATGAGGGAAAGATGGTGATTAAGAGATATTATGTAAGGACTAGAAAGAAAAAAAAAAGAAAAAAAAATATAATAATAAAAAATAAAAATAAAAATATAATAATTAAATAAATTTCTATCAGGTAGGAAACGACGTCGTTTTAGAGAGGGGAAAAACGACGTCGTTTTGAAAGAAAAGAAAACGACGTCGTTTTGGGATGAAGGAAAACGACGTCGTTTTGGGGTAGGCTGGCAGAGTATAAAGGGAGGTCGGGAAAGGGAGAAGAGGAAAAAAAAAGAAAAGGAAAAGAAAAGGAAAAAAAAAAGAGAGAAAAAGAGAAAAGGAGGGAAGGAGGGTAGCGGAGACGAAGAAGAAGAGGAAAGTTCCAGAAGGAGAGAGAAGAGAGTCGGGGCGGAGGGGAGCGAGAAGGGAGAGGGAAGGAGGCCGTGGACGGACGATGCGATCGGCAGGAAGAAGGAAGATGGAAACGGGAGGTACGGTAAAAATTGAGCTGTTTGGTGTGGTGTGTGTGTGTAGTGAGTTTTTGTTGCAGGTTGCGGCGTCGGCAATGGCGCGACGGAGTGGAGCGGTGAAGGTAGGCCGTAAGCGTGGGGTTATCCCGCGCGCTCACGGAGGTGACCGGGGGAGGAATTGAAGGTGTTGCAGTGTTGGAGTGGGGAGCCGTGGGGAAGGATGGGGGTGGTACGGGTAGAACAGAGTGAGGAGGATGTGAGAGGACAATCTAAGGGGCGCGGGTGGGATAAAAACTTGAGAGGACAGAAGAGGTGTGTGCGTGGTGTGTGCGTGGGTGGGGATGTGGAGGGAGCCGCTAATAGGCGGCGACGTGTTTCCCCGAAATGTACGGTGGTGAGGGCGTGTGTGTGGCGTGAGACGGTGCAAGCTGAGAGGTTAATCGCCCTAGGTAGGCAACAGTGTATAGGAAACGAGAGGTGGCGGTAGGAGAGGGAAGGGGGCTGGAAGGTGCGGCAGAGGGGACTAGGAAACAGGATTTGAGGGGGATTGGATGGGAGAAGAGGAGTAATGTGGTCAGTAGGATTTAGTAAGTTAGAGCACTTGGGATTAGCATGGTATAAGGGGAGATGGGAGCGTGCGGTTTGGGATGAGAGATTTGGAGGCCGTTGGTGGAGGCGGTTTGAGCTACCGATGTTGGTGGCGCGGGGAGGGGATAGGTGTGTGGGTGTGGCCTAGCAAGGTCGAGAGGGGTAGGAGGGTGTATGAGTCACGGGTGGTGGTGACGGGAGGTGGAAATGGTTGTGTGTGTGCGTGGCCCAACGAGGTCGAGAGTTGGAGGAGTAAGTATGAGTCGCCGATGTTGGTGACGTGAGATGATGGTATTCGTGTGTGTGTGTGGCCTCTTTAGGTCGAGAGGTGGAGGAGTGAGTATGACTCGCCGATGTTGGTGACGCGGAATAATGGTGTTTGTGTGTGTGCGTGGCCTATTAGGTCGAGAGGTGGAGATATGGATATGAGTTGCCGATATTTGTGACGTGGAATGAAGGTGGTTGTGTGTGTGTGTGTGGCCTCATGAGGTCGGGAGATGGGGGAAGAGCGTATGAGTCGCCGATGTTGGTGACGGGAGTTAATGGATGATTGTTGGGTGGGTGTGGTTGCTTGGCCGTGCTATTTTCTTGGAATAGGACCTTGATGATTGGTGTAGGGAGGGGGTTATGAGTTGTGTTGGGTCGGGTAGGATAAATGCATATAGACATTTCTGGAAATTCTTGTCACTGCATATTGCACTTACAACTTGATTTTTATCGTATTGAATTATGTGAACTCACTTCTCATCATTCACAGGTGGAGTAAGAACGGAATTGGGATCTGAGCGGCTGGTAACGGAGCCCCGTCGGTTGCCATAGGGCACAAGTTTTGTTTGTGATTTAAAGTAGTTTGAAAGGATGGTTTAGTCTAGATATTGAACATCTAGGAATGTTTGATATTGTGTTACTATGTGTTGTAGAGGTAGAGATGTATGTACAATTGATTTGGAATAATGAAGGCGGACAAGTTTCTCTTGTGCATGGTTGGAATAATATGGGATTTCGGTATTGTGTTGTATGAGTGCTTTATTGTATACCGTTAGAAAAAAAAACGGGGTGTTACATATTAAAATGATAGTAACTGGCATAGATAAATATTTTAAAAGAACAGATCTGAAAATGCACACAAATTAATCACTACTTAAGTTAAGATAAAATTTTATTAACGTAACTAGCGCGATTGGTAACTTTACTCGTCACCATAAAGGAATAGATTCAAGTGTCCTACATGATTATGTGTTATCTCACATGAGATTTAAATAAAAAATTCAGTCATAATCCTTATATATTTATATATAGGGAGAACGAGAAATAAATAAACCTCACTTTAAAAAGTAAAATATAATTTACTTGCCAAAAAAAGTGGAAAAAGAGAAAACCAAAGTCCCAAACTTACCTAATTCTTCAGGTTTTGCATTAAATTCGCGAGTTCTTGATATAGAGTAAGTCCCACCATTTTTGTCTGTTCACAAGAAATTAAATTGCTTACTCTCTTATCAACTTACTCCCTTCTTTTTCTAATGCTATGACACTAATTAGATTTTTCATTCAATTACTTGTACTTAATGTTTCAAGATATTCATATATATATGTATAGATATATCTGTGCATGTAAGTATGATGTTTTAACATTTGACAATCTATCTATTTACATTGATACAATAGTTTGTAAGCAAATCTTTTATAAACGTTTTTGTTGATATACTTAAGTGAATTAATAATTTGGATTTGAACTTTATATCTGATTTGGATTTAATTTGGATTATGTGTCCACTTTTATTTTAATTTTGATTCTTTATTCAATTTGGATTTTATATCTAATTTATACTTTAAGTCAAATTGGTAATATTTTTATATGGATTAATGTATATCCAATTAATAGTTTGGACCTTACTGTACTGTTATATCTTCTAAAAATTTAAAATTATATGAAATTTATTTGTATTTTTATGTCCAATTTAATTCTTAAATAATGTAATTTCTCTTACAAAATAATAGAAATTAAGATCATATGACATTTCATATAGAATACCAATAATAACTCCGTACTTTACTAATCTTGACAACCTTTGGAACTTCGTTTTCCAATTTTCACATAAAATACAAAATAATCTTAGCTTTTTATTATTTCAAGGAAGCTTTCCAATAGCTTCTACTTAACTTAAGTGCAATTTATCAATAAATTTTACAAAAAAAACTCAAAATTAATTTTATGGACAGTCTAAAGTACTGAAAGTTTCTACTTCAAGCATTTTTTTTTTAAACAAATCTAAAATTTTAAATTAGTATTATACAATAAAATACTCTGTAAAATGATCTAAATAGGATTTTTTGTGTGTACCTCTATAATATTTGAAAGTGTATAGTTCACAATTATTTATTATATTGCATTAACATTTGACTATATTATCTTACTATCTTTTCCAAGTATAAAATAAGTTCTAAAAATAAGTTAGTGGCTTCTTCATAATATTGATAAACTTAAGGGTCTATATTTTAAATATATATTTATATAAATGAGCTATGATAGAACAATATTTTGGTAGTGAATTCGATACTATTAAATACTAAGTCACTAGCTATTTTAATACTAATATTGTACTACATATAAATAGTACCAGGTAAAAAAGTTTAGATTTAGGAAAAATCTTTTTGGTAGTGAATTTGATGCTATAAGATATCAAGTTACCAATCATTTCAATACAAATATTGTACTATATATAAATATTACATACAAAAAAGTTCAGATTTAGGATTATATATATATCTATTATATTGAGTAGGATTTAACTTCTAGAAAATTTCATAACTAGGATAATGTATGTGTAGACATATATACGTATATATATGTACAAAATTGAGGATAAAATTTAAATTATTATCATCACTTTGCCATTCAAGTGCCAAACAATTTGTAGGGAAATTTACTAAGAAACTGATATAATATTATAAACGATAAGTATGTATTATGTAAAACACCTATATTTTCTAACTAAAATAAGTTGTCAAATTAGCTTGAAAAAACTTTTTGCGAAATAACTTTGTAAATTTAGTACTACTATCTTTCTTCTATGACCTCATATATATTAATATTAGTAAAAAAAAGACAAGTTAGTAAAAAATTATTTTTCATGGATAATCTCTATTTTATAGTGAATTTTAAAACTTTTTACTTCATTAAACTTAAGATATAATATATATCTTCTTGTGGAGGTTTTCTATTTTTCACTAACTAAAGAGTTTTTGTCATTAAATTTTATTTCATTAAATTTTACTTCATTTTTTTATAATTGAAGCTCTTCTAAATATTATCTACAAAATATACATCAATATTTCTACAAATATTTACACATTAAAGACATATAGAATTAAAATGCAGAAAAAAATGAATTGAGAAAGTATCTTATATACCATCACATAATAATGAGTAAAATCGTACCTAGTGAAACAAGTGCAACATGGTCTTGGGTCCTGTAAAATCTTTTCCAGCATTGGTCTTCTCCAAGGCTCCCTCTTTTGAACCTCATCACTCGAGATTAGACATTTAGAAATGCCAACACAAACATCTAAATTTTTTGTTTGTACCTGAAGATAAAGAATAATGAAACAGAATTTAATTTTTTTTTTGTTAACAAGCGTTCATTGCCTATTCTTCATTTTATACTGCAATTTAAGAAATCTTTAACTTAAATAAAGAATCAGTCACTATCTAGGACGTGATTTTCTAAATAAAATCTTTGAACTTAAATAAAGAATCTGTGATAATTTGGAATGTGATTTTATAATACTTATAAGATATCTTACTTAATTTATACAAAATAATTATAAAGATTAATTTGATTAATTTTGTAGTCACTAATTGTATCAAAATTAAATTTTTTAATTTTAATATATGTGCATGAAGAACTTTTTAGCCGTTTGAAATATTATTTGTATTATTTTAATTTTAGTTAAATTATTAAGTATAAGGAAATGCAATTTAAATAGGAGATATTATTTTTATCAATTCCTTTATGTTCCATATGAAAGAACCCACAAGCTTGATCTTGAGAAAATTATATTCGATGAATAAGTTAATTGTTTAGTCCATTTTTTAAATTTTAAGAATATATTTCAAAGAATAAACCAATGTCATCTTCATATTAATTCCTGAAGTTTTTTCCTCGGATGTTTTAAGAAGATTAGATTTTATAAAAAACATAATTTTATAGAAAATATACGATCTAAACTGTTTATACACTAATAAGTATTAACTTCTTTAGAAAAATTGGTATGGGGTGAACCTGAACTAAATGAATTACCAGAGTTAGTTTAAATATCTTTTCTAGAAAAAATATATAAATAATAGAGTCAAGTTGTAACGTCGAAGCCCAGAGAAACAGGACCAAGCCCATCAACTTCAAAACAATGTCATTATGACGATTGGCATCAAAAGCAGAAAAAGATAAAAAATGATGTCATTTTGGGAAAATCCTAAAAACGACGTTGTTTTAATGAAAGACCAAAAAAGGCTGCAGAGGTGTGTTTGCCTCTAGAAGGGGAAGAGGAAGAGGAAGAGGTGTGCACACCTCTAGTGTCCGAACGAGAAGGAGGGGAAATCTGTATCCCAATGAAGGAAGAAGAAGGAGTGAGAAAATAGGAAAATAACAGATGATTAGAACACTACTGTAACTATAACTGATGATAGTGAAGAATTGGTTATATTTTCATTTGTTGAGGATCATAGTCATGTCACTGATTCTAATACTGAATAGGTTATTGATTTTGCAACATCCTATCATGCTACACCCAGGAGAGATGTTTTTACTATGTACAAAGCAGAGAATTTTGGCAGACGAGTAATACCAGCAACACAGATATTTTGTATATTCGTGATGTTTGTGTACAGATAGATGTTGGTTGCATATTAACTCTAAAGAACATATGACATGTGTCAGATTTGCGTTTGAATTTGATTTATACTTACGCCCTTGACTTAGATGATTATTATAATCTATTTGGTGGTAGGAAATAAAAACCTACTAAAGGTTCAATTGTTATTGCTATAGGCAAATTATGTCACACACTTTACAAGACTCAAGTTAAGAGTAATATAGGTACACTGAATGAAGCTGAAGATGATGTTTCACCAGATTTGTGGCATAAGAGGTTGGCTCATATGAGTAAGAAGCAACTGCAGATTCTTGGAAATAAGTCTTTTATTCCCTTTGCAAAAGATATAAGTTTAAACCCTTGTGATTATTGTTTGTACAGAAAACAACATAGAATTTCTTTTATTAGTTCATCTGAAAAGAAAAAGAATACTCTTGAATTAGTTTACTCTGATGTATGTGGTCCTATTAATGTGAAAATTATAGAAGGTAGTATATATTTTCTTACTTTTATTAATGATGTTTCACAAAAGGTTTGGGTATTTGTGTTAAAAACAAAAGACAGGTTCTTCAGTTAGTTTCATGTTTTAGTAGAAAGAGAGAAAAAAACATCTTTGAAGTTCCTTCGGGTGACAATGGAGGTGAATATACTTTAAAAGAGTTCGAGAATTACTACCTACAACATGGAATCATACATGATAAGACTATTCATAATACTCCTCAGCATAATGGTGTGGCTAAAAGAACAAATAGAACCCTCTTAAAGGAGGTTAGATGCACGATGAAAATGGCTTAGCTACCAAAGCCATTTTAGGGTAAAACACTCTACATTACCTGTTACTTAGTGAATCGATCTCCATCTGCTCTTCTAGATTTTGATATTCCTCAAAGAGTATGGTTTAAGAAGGATATCACTTATTCTCATACAAATATGCAGATTACTCATGACAGGAAAGCTAAAAAGTTAGCGCACCACTTGTTAACCACTTCACACTTAACAAGAAATAATGTCCTTTTACTCAAAAAGAAAAGGAAGAAATAACAGTTGTTCTTTACTTCTCTGTAGTTGGGAGTCTGATGTGTTTTATGGTTTGAACCCGACCAAATATTGCTTAGGCTGTTGGTTTGGTCAGCTGGTTTCTCTCTAATCCTAGTAAGGACCACTAGGAAGTAGTAAAATGGATTTCAAGATATTTGAGAGGTACTTCTAAGATGTACTTAAATTTTAGAGGCTTAGAACCAATTCTAGAGGGATATACAGATGCAGATATGGCATGTGACCTTGATGACAAAAAGTTAACTTTAGGGTATGTGCTTACTTTTGAGGGGGAGTTGTATCATGGAAGTTGAAATTTTTAAAAATGTATTTCTTTATCTACAACTTAGGCAGAGTACATAGTTATGATCAAAGTATGTAAAGAAATGCTCTATATGTAAAGATTTCTCAAAGAATTGGGTTTGAAGCAAGATGAGTACGTGATGACTTGTGATAGTCAAAGTGCTCTAGATTTGAGTAAGAATGTCACACATCATTTTCGAACTAAGCATATTGATGTGAGATACCATTGAATATGTGAAGTGGTGAATAATAAAGATATGTTATTGAAAAATATTCACACTTATTAAAATTCAGCTGATATATTGACCAAGGTAGTGACTCATGACAAACATCAGTCTTGCACCTAGATGATGGGACAGAGTAGTAATTGAGTGATAAATGAGTGTACATCTCCTCATGGGCTGGAGTGGGAGATTGTTGGTTGTCCATCCCACGTGGTAAATTAAATAGAATAAAATAAATAAATAAATAAAGGATGTTGGTAGTTTTTTGGGAACCAACATAAAAGAAAGGGTTTTCTAATTTTTCTTCTCTGCACGAAAATCATAAAAGCAAAAGAGCATCAAATTTTTAGTTCTCTCTCACTCTCACGCATACAGACCGAGAAGGGAAGAAAGGTTTTGTCTTCAGAAAAGAAAAAGAAAAGCAAATAGTTCATAATTGATTTTCTTCTTCTTTGTGCACGGGTACCAAGGAAAGTAGAAAAGGAAGGGTTTATTTTATTTCATACACAAAAGTCAAGACAAGGAAAACTATTGACAAAGTTTGATATTGTTTTTGGTAACTTTTGAATCAATTTTTTGGAGAAGTAGTCTCTAATTTTTTGGTGTGATCATTCAAGAGGAATTAAGTCTGGTTAGAAAAGAATTTAAGTATTTTCTCTAGAATATTGTGTACTTGATTTTTGTGATAATAGATTTGACTCGTAATTTAGTTCATGATTTTTTTCTCTACATTGGAGGGTTTTTTACGTAAATCTTATATTTTTTTTTCATTTTTGAGGTTGCTTCTTTGTTTGCATTATAATTAATTTATTGATTGGCTTGAAAGTATTAATTGAGATTTGTTGATTAATTTTGTGATTTCCTTAATTTGCACAAGTAAGATTACAATGTTTTGGAAGACCCAACATAATTTGCTTTCTCATATATTGATTTTTTCCCCCTAATTTAAAACCAAAGAAGAGAAACACTAAAAAAAGTAGATGCAATCAACCATAACTTATTTTTGTCTCCTTGCTCTCAAGCTTCTTCAATTTCTACATTCTCTTTGAACATAAATTTCTATTGCCCTTTCTCTAAAAAAATTATTTCAAGTAAAATTTAGTAATAACTAATTGTATATTAAAAAAGAACTCTTAATTTGCATGGGCTACAAAATCATTAAAGAAAAGTTAAGGGAGAGCTCGATCCAACAAGAAAAACCTGCAAAAGAGATATGAGATTTTCATTAATCTTTACAGGATTTTAATAATAACTTACCATGTGTATATATATATTTTGCGTACATTTTTACCTTTTGATCATATATTGCTTTAATTTTTTTTAGATATTATGTTATTTTATGATTATTGATCTTTTTGTTAAAAGTTTGATTGGCTATTCTAAGTTTTAAAAATCGAAAAATAAAAGAATATGACAATTTTCACTTGAAAGATTTAAATATTATATGACATAACTTTGTTATATATAGACGTCTAAAAATCAAGACTTGGAATATTTAAAGCATCCTTGAACTTGAAGCATTCTTAGATCCAATATATCGAAAAAGTCACCATATATTAAGTTAGCAAATTTGTTGTTCAAGTTTTATTTGGATCTCTTTTATTTTACAATTAATATAGAATAAAACTTCCATATTGAATTATTTATTTTTTAACAATAAATTCTATTTTGGATTCTACTATTTTACATTTGAGAGGGACAAGCAATATTATAGAAAATTTATACCAATTCAAACCTAACTTCTAGACTTCGAAAGACAAAGGTACAATGCAATTTGTTTCTAATCCAAGAAATGAAAATCTCATGATCATCAACGATCTCTCTTCAAAATTATATTATCAGAAAATCAGCATCTTGGTTTACTTCCCTTTAGCTCTTGGACACAACCCAGTATAGCTTTAAACTTAAATTGTTCGTCTAATCTTTTCATATAAGAGCATTGAACACATGTTTAAGGTAAAACTTGTACTTTAATGTGTAAGTTAATTATAATTTAACATTCCCATTGACTTTTATTTCAAGCATGTGAAGTGGATGTTTCCCTATGAATTTGTTTTAAATAGGAAGTATGATCTATATTCATCATTTTCTAGCATTCATCATTTTCAACAAATATTTGATTTTTCTAAGTCAATTGTTTTGAACATAAATTATCGTATACTATATGATAGCGCACTGCCCTTTTGACGGTATGTTATTTATCATATTCATTTTTTGTAGATTAACAATGTTAATTTTAGGTGATTAATTATATATATCATCTTCAATCTTCATTTATTTCTCTCATTTTCAACTTAAAACCCACCCAAATTTTATTATATTTGTTTACCTCTTGTTTCGTAACTAAATAATTAAAAACTACATTTTTAAAGTTTACTTATATTCATCTGACTTTATAATTTTATATGGATAATATAAAAACTTTTTCATTTTTGTATTCATAATATAAAAATCCTAAAATATCCATGAAAGTAACTCTAAAAAAAATTGTAATATTTATTTATAATAAGAGTCATCAACCTAATACTTCGATATCACTATAGCAGAGCTAAACAAAGTGAAATGTCCTCAAGCTTATCTCTTATATGTATCTTTGATGAAAGCTTAAGATCTTGTTGCTCTCTTTATAACTCACAACAAACAACCAAATATGTCCTACATCACGATTACTGTAATAGATAGAAAAGTTGTCTTGATTTATAGTTAAAAGAGTAATATCTTGTTTTTATGTATCGAACTAAAATATTTTCCTTATGGACCGAAGGAGGGATTTTTAATTTTTTTTCTTTAAATATCCATCTTATGTTTAAACAGACACAAAAATATATATACACAAATAATAGAGGAAGTTCAACCCATGGAACTATATCAAATTAAGGATGGGGTCATGGCTCACCAATATCGGTGATCCAACGCACTTGAACATCGACTAATAACAAAACATGCTAACCACACAAAACAAATTAAGCAAGCTGTAATAAGCTAATCAAAAGAGCCAAATAATATTTCGTCTCATGAATTCAAGCTCACCCTTATATTCAAAAACTTTAACAAATAAGGAAATATAAGAAACATTAATATTTCATGCAAAAAAAAACTAATTTTGGCTTTCTCAGATAGTACAAACAATATTTTCCACTGAACACCTGGACCAATTCAGGATCTTTCCTTATGCCTGTTCTTCGATAACATGAAAAGTATTAATAGAAATAAATCCAATAATTTTGTAATGATATAATTGTGTCATG
The DNA here is from genome assembly GCF_054855325.1 of Carica papaya. Lineage (NCBI taxonomy): Eukaryota > Viridiplantae > Streptophyta > Magnoliopsida > Brassicales > Caricaceae > Carica > Carica papaya. The sequence continues at coordinate 12,424,573 of NC_142310.1, forward strand.
AATATTTGTGTAAGCATCTAATTTTTTTACTAGAAATAGTAATAAATAAAAAGCATATCTAAGACTAAAAAATAAGAATTAAATATTATCTCGATAATTATAGTTATGTTTTGCTGCAAGATATCAAATTCACCTGTCATTTTTTTCAATGCGGTCAAACACCTAAATACAAAAAATAAGAGAATCTAATTGTAATATAGAAATATTTAGTTTAATTTGATTAACACTTCATATATGGTTGCATTTAAACTCAAACTTAAAAAAGATGTTGAAGCTTCTATACTAGAACTGACAAGTGACATATAATCTCACAAACTAACTATCTAGGCTATTTTCTAATTATGACCTAATAATTTGTAAGAATATATACTTTTGTCTTTGCTGCGTGGAGTAATATATATATATATATATATATATGTGTAATTTTGCAAGTTCCTAACTTTAATATCTTTTTATGTTTATGTTTTATTTATACTTAGGAATGAACAAGTGTTGGACTATTCAAAGTTGTTCAGTTATACGCATGACATCAAAACAAGTATATTTAGGTAATATCTTATTATTTACTTTTTAGTTAAATAAATGTTGAGTTAAATTAGATTTATAATTAAAAGTAAACTTTTATCTTTCTTAGAAATTTTATGTTAAATTTATATTATTTTAAAGTCGAATGAATAAATATTTTATTCATTTTCTTTTTATAATTTTAAAAAATAATGTGTTTCTAAGTTTCTTTTAGCTATCTTTGGAAGAATCCATTTTATCCAATTATATATTTTCGAAATTGTATTATACAAAAAAAAAATTAAGTTCACATAGAGTTCTATACAAATTTAAAATAATATATTTTAAATGATATATGGAAATATCGTTCTTATTTCACATAAAATTTTATATTGACTTAATTTTTATTAATTTAGATAGAATTCTCATCATCTTATAGTTAAATAAAACATAACTTTCAAATTCATTCCACAATAATTTACGCTTGTTCCAAGCATTGCTCTTTAATAGAAGTCTTTCATAGGTTGTATTTTCTGTTCATTTATATAATCATTCTAGATGAGTAAACTAGGTAAAGAAATGTCCATAGTTCCAAAAGAAAATGTGTTAGCTTGCCAATGAGGTAATTAGGTTTAAGTGTTTACAATATATTGTACGAGGGCTAAGAATAAAATGTAATTAGCTTAAAAAGAAAAAATATTCCAATTAATTGTTTAAAAAGTTAGTGTACTAAAATTACAAAACTGGGGATAAGTGTAATATGTATTGGATAAAAACCTACTTATAAAGACTAAAAATATAAGTTTCTATTACACAATTTTAATAAATTACTGAATAAAATATTAAAATTATCAAATAAATTATGGTATAAATGCTTCAAAGACTTAATGTCTCCAAGGTTCAACAAAAATTTATTATATTTGAATAATAATTTGATTAACTTTTTTGTGTAAGTTTTTGGTCTCAAGAATTATAGTAGAAGATCACTTTTTTCTAAATTTCATCTAATGTGAAATTCACATCTTTTTTTTTTTGTTAGACCTAAGTTTAATTGTATCATCATTATAAATGGACATTATTTTTTGCTAAGTGTGAAGTGGGGTGCTAACTGACTTACATTCTAATATTAAATCTGTTTAGAACCTACTTGACATACTTATGTTGTAACAACCACAACTTTTTAGCTTTCTTGTCATGAGTAATCTCTATACATTTAGATGAGAATAAGTGACATCCTTCTCAAATCATACCTCTAAGGAATATCAAAATCTAGAAGAACATATGGAGATCGATTCATTAAGTAGCAGGTAGCAGGTAGTACAGAGTGCTTTACCCCAAATGGCTTTGGTAGCTTAGCTATTTTCAACATGGATCTGACCTTCTTTAAGAGGGTTCTATTTGTTCTTTTAGCCATACCATTATGCTGAGGAATATTGTGAACAATCTTCTCATGTATGATTCCATGTTGTAGGTAGTAATTCTCAAACTCTTTTGAAGTATTTTTACCTCCATTGTCACTCGAAGGCACTTCAAAGATGTTTTTTTCTCTCTTTTTATCAAAACATGAAACTGTTTAAAATACTGAAGAACCTGTCTTTTGTTTTCAACATAAACACCCAAAACTTTCAAAAAGTATCATCAATAAAAGTAAGAAAATATCTACTATCTTCTATAATTTTCACATTGATAGGACCACATACATAAGAGTAAACTAATTTAAGATCATTCGTTTTCTTTTTAGATGAACTAATAAAAGAAATTTTATGTTGTTTTTTGTAAAAACAATAATCACAAGGGTATAAACTCATACCTTTGGCAAAAGGAATAAGAGACTTATTTTTCAGAATCTGCAACTGCTTCTTACTCATATGAGCCAACCTTTTATGCCATAAATCTGGTGAAACATCATCTTCATCTTCATTCAATGCACCTATACTAGTCTTAACTTGAGTCTTGTAAAGTATGCGAGACAATTTGCCTCTAGCAATAACAATTGAACCTTTAGTAAGTTTTCATTTTCTACCACTAAATGGATTGTAATAGCCATTTAAGTCAAGGGTGTGAGTATAAATCAAATTCAAACACAAATCTGGCACATGTCACATGTTCTTTAGAGTTAATGTGCAACCAATATTTATCTGTACACAAATATCACCAATACACATAATATCTGCGCAACTAGTATTACTCATATACCAAAATTTCCTACTTTGTACATAGTAAAGACATCTCTCATGGGTGTAGCATGATAGGATGTTATAAATCAATAACCTACTTAGTATTAAAATCAATGACATGACTATGATCCTCAACAAATGAAAATACAACTAGTTCCTCACTATCATTAGTTACAGTTACAGTGGTGTTCTAATCATCCTTTATTTTTTTATTTTCTCATTGCCTCTTCTTCCTTCATCAATATGCAGATTTCCTCTCCTTCTCGTGCAGACACTAGAGGCATACACACCTCTTCCTCCTCCCCTTATGGAGGCAAACATGCCTTTGCAACTTTTTTTTGTCTTTCATCAAAACGGCGTCGTTTTTAGGATTTTTCCAAAATGACACCATTTTTTATCCTTTTCTACTTCTGATGCCCATCTTTAAAATGACGTCGATTTGAAGTTGATGGGCTAGGCCCTGTTTCTCTAGGCTTGGATGTTACAACTTGACTCCATTGTTTCTATATTTTTTTATAGAAAAGATATTTAAACTAACTTTGGTAATTCATTTAGTTCAAGTTTACCGCACACCAATTTTTCTAAAGAACTTAATACTTATTAGTGTATAAATAGTTTAGATCGTATAATTCCTATAAAATTATGGTTTTTATAAAATCTAATCTTCTTAAAACATCTTAGGAAAAAACTTCAGGAACTAATCTGAAAATGACATTGATTTATTCTTTGAAATATATTCTCAAAAGTTTTTTAAAAAATAGACTGAACAATTAACTTATTCATCGAATATAATTTCCTCACGATCAAGCTTGTGGTTTATTTCTTATGGAACATAAAGGAATTGATAAAAATAATGTCTCCAATTTAAATTGCATTTCCTTATGTTTAATAATTTAACTAAAATGAAGATAATACAAATAATATTTCAAATGGCTAATAGGTTCTTCATGCACATATATTAAAATTCAAAAATTAATTTAAATACAATTGGTGACTACATAATGAATTAAATTATTCTTTATAATTATCTTGTATAAATTAAGTAAAATATCTTATAAGTATTATAAAATCACGTTCCAAATTATCACAGATTTTTTATTTAAGTTCAAAGATTTCATTTAGAAAATCATGTTCTAGATAGTGATAGATTTTTTATTTAAGTTAAAGATTTCTTAATTCACAGTATAAAATGAAGGATAGGCAATGAATGCTCGTTAACAAAAAAAAAAACTAAGTTCTCTTTCATTATTCTTTATCTTTAGGTACAAACAAAAAATTTAGATGTTTGTGTTGGCATTTCTAAATGCCTAATCTCGAGTCATGAGATTCAAAAGAGGAAACCTTGGAGAAGACCAATGCTGTAAAAAATTTTGTAGGACCCAAGACCATGTTGCACTTGTTTCACTAGGTGTGACTTTACTCATTGTTATGTGATGGTATATAAGACACTTTCTCAATTCATTTTTTTCTGCATTTTAATTCTATTTGTGTTTAATATGTAAATATATGTAGAAATATTGATGCATATTTTGTAGATAAAATTTTAAGGAGCTTCAATTATAAAATAGTAAAGTAAAATTTAATGAAATAAAATTTAATAAAATAAAATTTAATGACAAAAACTCTTTAGTTAATAGTAAATGAAAAACCTCCACTAGAAAATATATATGATACCTTAAGTTTAATGAAGTAAAATTTTTAAACTTCACTAGAAAATATAGATTATCAATGAAAAATAATTTTTTTAACTAACTTGTCTTATTTTTTTTACTAATATATATGTGATCATAGAAAAAAGATAGTAGTACTAAATTTATAAGGTTACTCGGCAGAAAGTTCTTTAAGCTAATTTGACAGCTTACTTTAGTTAGAAAAATAGATATTTTACATAATACATACTGCTCGTTTATAATAGTATATTAGTTTCTTAGTAAATTTTCCTACAAATTGTTTGGCACTTAAATGGCAAAGTGATGGTTATAATTCAAATTTTATCCTCAATTTTATACATATACATATATATATATATGTCTACATATATATTATCCTAGTTATAAAATTTTCTAGAAGCTAAATCCTATCTCAATATAATAGATATATATAATCCTAAATTTGAAAGTTTTTGACATGTAATATTTATATATTAAATATTTTGTATTAAAATGGTTAGTATCAAATTCACTACCAAAAAGAATTTCTTATCTGGTACTGTCTATATGCAGTACAATATTTGTATTAAAATGGTTAGTGACTTAGTATTTAATAGTGTTGGATTCACTATTAAAAATATTGTTCTATTATAGCTCATTTATATAAATATAAATTTAAAATGTAGACCCCCCAAGTTTATCAATATTATGAAGAAGTCATTAACTTATTTTTAGAAACTATTTTATACTTAGAACGGATAGCAAATAGTAATGCAATATAGTAAATACTTTTAATGTAATGACACTTTCAAATATTATAGAGGTACACATAAAAACTCTATTTACATCATTTTACAGAGTATTTTATTATATAATACTAATTTAAATTTTAGATATGTTTTAAAAAAAACTCTTAAAGAAGAAATTTTCAGTACTTTAGACTGTCTGTAAAATTAATTTGGAGTTTTTTTGTAAAATTTATTTATAAATTGCACTTGGGTTAAGTAGAAGCTATTGGAAAGCTTCCTTCAAATAATAAAAAGCTAAGATTAGTTTGTATTTTATGTGAAATTTGGAAAATGTTGGTCCAAATGTTGTCAAAATTAGTAAAGTACGGAGTTATTATTGGTATTCTATATGAAATATCATATGATCTTAATTTTTATTATTTTATAATAGAAGTTACATTATTTAATAATTAAATTAAACATAAAAATACAAACGAATTTTATATAAATTTTAAATCTTTAGAAGATATAACAATAGAATAAGGTCCAAATTGTTAATTGGATATACATTAATGCATATAAATATATTATCAATTTGACTTGAAGTTTAAATTAGATATGAAATCCAAATTGAATAAAGAATCAAAATTAAAATAAAAGTGGACACATAATCCAAATTAAATCCAAATCAGTGTAAATGGATAGATTGTTAAATGTGGAAACATCATACTTACATGCTTGGATATATATATATATATGTATATATATATATATGAATATCTTGAAACATTAAGTACAAGAAATTGAAAGAAAAATCTAATTATTGTTATAGCATTAGAAAAAGAAGCAAATAAGTTGACAAAAGAGTAAATAATTTAATTTCTTGTGAATAGACAAAAATGGTGGGGCTTACTCTATCTCAAGAGCTCGCGAATTTCTTGCAAAACTTATGGAATCAGGTAAGTTCCGGACTTTGGTTTTTCCATTTTTCACCTTTTTTCGGCTAATAAATTATGTTTTACTTTTGAAAGTGAAGTTTATTTATTTCTCGTTCTCCCTATATATAAATATATAAGAATTATAACTAAATATTTTATTTAAATCTCATGTGAGATAACACATAACCATGTAGGACATTCGAATCTATTTCCTTATGGCGACAAGAAAAGTTACCAATCGTGCTAGTTACGTTAATAAAATTTGACCTTGACTTAAGTAGTAATAAATCGTTTATAATTTGTATGCATTTTTAGATATATTCTTTTAAAATATTTATTAATATCAGTTACTATAATTTTAATATCTCTTAATCACAATTTTTCCCTCATGAGATTCAAGAAAATATATAAAAGAAACATAATGTATGTAAAACATTTTTTTATTCAAATAATTATCTTTTTTTTTTTGCAGGGTATTCTTGATGATAATTTTCGTGATTTCAGGGAAACAGAAAACGACCAAACTTGTCACAATTTTTAGGAAGTAACGTTGGTGCTCTGTAAAGATGATGAAGCTTCTATACTAGAACTGATAAATGACATGTAATCTCACAAACTATCTAAGCTATTTTCTAATTGTGACATAATAATTCGTAAGAATATGTACTTTTGTCTTTGCTGTGTGGAGTAATACATATATATGTATATATGTATGTAATTTTGCAAGTTCCTAACTTTTATATCTTTTTGTGTTTATGTTTTGTTTATACTTAGGAATGACATCAAAACAAGTATATTTAGGTAATATCTTATTATTTACATTTTAGTTAAATAAATGTTGAGTTAAATTACATTTATAATTTGAAGTAATTCTTTTATCTTTCTTAGAAATTTTATATTAAATTTATATTATTTTTATAATTTTAAAACAGAATGTGTTTTAAAGTTTCTTTTTAGCTATCTTTGGAAGAATCCATTTTATCCAATTATGTATTTTCTAAATTGTATTAGACGACAAAAAATTAAGTTCACAGAGAGTTCTATAACAAATTTAAAATAATAAATTTTAAAATGATATATGGAATACATTGTTCTTATTTCACATAAAATTTTATATTGACTTAATTTTTATTAATTTAGATAGAATTCTCATCATCTTATAGTTAAAATAAAACATAACTTTCAAATTCATTCCACAATAATTTACACTTGTTCCAATCATTGCTCTTTAACATAAGTCTTTCATAGGTTGTATTTTTTAGATGAGTAAAGTAGGTGAAGAAACGTCCATAATTCCAAAAGAAAATGTGTTAGCTTGCCAATGAGGTAATTAGGTTTAAGTGTTTACAATATATTGTATGAGGCCTAAAAATAAAATGTAATTAGCTTAAAAAGAAAAAGTATTCCAATTAATTGTTTAAAAAGTTAGTATACTAAAATTACAAAATCAGGCATATGCGTAATATGTATTGAAAAAAAGCCTACTTATAAAGACTCAAAATATAAGTTTCTATTACATAGTTTTAATAAATTACTGAATAAAATATTCAAATTATCAAATAAATTATTTTATAAATGCTTCTAAGACTTGATGTCTCCAAGGTTCCATAGAATTCCCCTTTAAAACATCTTTTTATCATGTCTGATCCTATCTTCATATCTTGAAACCTTTCAAATTAACAAAAAATTATTATATTCGAATAATTATTTGATGAACCTTTTTGTGTAGCATGTATATAAGTTTTTGGTCTCAAGAATTATAGTAGAAGATCACTTTTTTTTTTTTATAAATTTCATCTAATGTGAAATTCATATCTTTTTTTTTTTGTTAGACCTTAGGACCATTGCATCTTCATTATTTAACTAAATATAAATATAATTTAATCAATATTTTGTTCATTTGAATGTTTAATTGAAGAATTGCTAGTACTCGAATGGCGCATAGTTACAGAGAATTGTGTTGTTGTATTCTTGGACAAGAGGATAAAGAAATGTAAGAAATTTTTTTTTTTCAAACAAATACTCAAGCTCTTTATTTGTTTTCTCATGTTCACTAAAAAATCTTGTCAATATATAAGAGCGAGTATTAATAGAATACAATATCTATATATTTTGTTTGATAGAGAAAAATAGCACGTAGTCAACACGAAAAATGTTATCTTAGAAAAAAAAGAAAACACTTGATATTTTAATGGTTTTTGTAAATATAATGTATTTCATCAATGGGACTGATCTATATTAAAGAACTTAAAATTAAAATGTGTTTCCCTAATTCCTAAACCCAAATCTTTGTACACTCACGTATAACAAAAGACTCATATCTAACATTTTCATTTTAAGTACGAGATTAGATTCATACCATTTAGAAAGGGCTAACCAAATTAAATGCATATTTTTATATCAGAATTAGATTCTTTTGTTTCTTTATTCATCTTGGTCATGTTAATCAAATTGGACTTATATTTTTGTACTTAACATTTGATATTATTTATTTCTTTATGCATTTAGGTGTTTGACCGTATTGAAAAAAATGAAGGATGAATTTGATATTGTTCAACAAAACATAACTACCATTGTCGAGGTAATGTTTAATTGATATTTTTTTTAGTTTTAGACATGATTTACATTTATTATTATCTATAATATTCATAGTCAAAATTTTATCATGAATAAAATATTCGATTTTATTTTTAATAACATTTTCATTTTACCAAATTGTAGGCACGGAGAAATATCTTGGATAGGCCCTGACAAAATTGACCTTAGAGATATTTAACGGTTGAACTTTATTGCATGGAAAACATTGTTATACTATTTGAGAAAGCCATAATTTATTCTCTTGGGTGTTGAACATCTGTGCAGTTTATATTTTTTTATTAGTCAATGTTTTTTAATGTAGCAAAAAACTTGACTAATTTGCCTTTTATGGTTAACATGTTTAGTTAATAGTTGATGTTTAATTGGTTTGATCATCAATAATTTGTGAGCCATGAGCACACCCAATATTTGATCTAGTACCTTAGGTTTAACTTTCTTTATTATATATGTACTTAATGTGCGTATTTAAATATAGGATGAATTTCAAGGGGAGAAATGTAAAATCTTAAAAAAAAAAACTTAAATGATTCAAAATTATGTTAGGATTAATCTTCTTTATGAAAATTATAAATTTTCGGTTACAATTGAAAATTATAAATTAGTGGTTATAAGAAAATTAAAAGAAAACAACGAAAAATTAAATATTGATTAAATAGAATAAATGGGTGCTTACGTAGAGGGAAATTAATAGGCGGTTTTCATTACCTATATATAAACCATGTACTGTTGTGTAATAGAATCGCATTATGATTGAATAGAAGTTTTATATTTTTTCTTCTCGATATATCTCTCTAGTTATCTTCACTTATATATTTTTACATCAGCAACAACCTCTTATATTCAGTTTATCTCCAATAACTGATATCACAATCTGGTTCGAGTACGGGCATTACCGAAGTAGTGAATTTACTTTTGTGAAATTTGAGGAAACATTTTAAATTGATGGCTTTAGGTGTTGGCGCAAGTATGTCGCATTCAATGGTTCCCATATATTTGGAAGAAAACTATGGTAAACGGAATATCACAATGCGAATGTTGCTACTGTAGCAAGGGTTGTGGGATATAGTTTATTAGAGTCGCACGACGTGAGAAAATTACAAAGTGGGAGCAACTCTATTGAAAGTGCTATTAGCACTAATTTTTGAACTCAAATTTCTTTGAAAAATCAAAGAAATTCTTAGAAAAAAAGTGGACAGGATATGCAAAAGCAGCAAAATCAAAGTGAAAAAAAGTAGGTTCGAGCTCAAATATGTTGTGTGACATATATAAGAAATCAAATCATAATACATCGAGATGTTAGAAGAAGAAATATTGCAAAAAATGCAAGCAGTACGACCATATCGCAAAATACTACAGAAGTCAAGTTCGTGATTGTGTAAATTTCATAGAAGAAAATTAAAATTCAGAAAACATCTTCTTCACATGTCATGCTGCAATAGAAGAAAAAAAATGATATTTAGTACTTGGATAGTGGTTGCACAAACCACATGACAGGTAACCAAAAATTGTTCTGAGATATAGATATGTCATACAAGACCCAGGTACGCATGGGAAATGGTGATTTAGTTCAAGTGAAAGACAAAGGCAGTATTGCTGTACAAACTAAGATGGAGTCTAAATTTATTCAAAATTTGCTATTAGTGCTAGATTTGAAGCAGAATCTTTGGAGTATCGGACAACTTCTGCAAAATGACTATGCAATTTATTTTGAAGATAGAGGTTGCAAAATTTTTGATTGAAAAAACAACAATCATTTGCTAGCCAAAATTGACATGGAGAGGTCCATGAATTTTTTTTTTGCAAATAAAATATGCTTCAAAAGTGACATTACAAACAGAGAAAACATTTCTAGTGAAGGGATAGGCAAACAATTCAAGAGAATTTGATAAGACAACAGCATAAAGAATTCGGGGCAGAGGTGCAAAGAATTGTGGTAGATGAAGGGGCAGCAAGAGTGGAGTCCAATGTTATCAGTGTAAGAAATACGAGCATTTTAAAGCAAATTGACGATATAAGGAGAAACAAGTTAATTATGCAAAGACAACTAATGAAAAAAATAAGTTGTTTACGACTTATTATAATACTAATAAAATTACAGATAGTGCTTGCTCTAACCATATGTTAGGCATGAAGACAATATTTGAAAAGGTTGATGAGACAAAAGAAAACAGCCAAACTTGGAGATAATAAAGATATTCAAGTTGAAGGAAAATGTTGAACCAGTAACAGAAATATTCACAAAAGTAGCACTTCTATATCAAAAACATATTTACTTCAAATCACTACTTGGTGTATGCAATTTTGAATCTAGGGAGAATATTGAATAAATATTTTAAAATTACGTTATAATTAATTTTTTTATAAAAATTATAAATTATCGGTTACGATTGAAAATTATAAGTTAACGGTTATAAAAAAATTAAAATAAAATAATAAAAAATTAAATAGTAATTAAATAAAATAAATGGGCAGTTACATAGAGAGAAATTAATAGGCAGTTTTCACTACCTATGTATAGACCATGTATTGTTGTATAACAGAATTTCATTCTGATTGAATATAAGTTTTATATTTTTTTTTCTTGATATATCTCTTTAGTTATCATCATTTGTATTTTTTTTGCATCAGCAACAACCTTTTATCTTCAAGTTATTTCCAATAAGAAAAGCTATATGACAACGAAAAACATATATGAAGACTCAATACCCACACGAGGTGTGTTAAATTTTAAGGATTAAATTTCATATTACAAGGGGAGAAATGTAAAATCTTAAAAGAAAAAACTTAAGCACATGAAAAGAAAATTAATTTAAAATTTGAGTGAAGATTTAAAGGTAATTAGTTAGTCATTAATTAGTAAATGTATATATGCATGCACATATATTTAAGTAATAACATATGTAAAAAGGAAAAAAAAACGAGAAAAGAAAAAATAATATTAAAGAAAAGAGAGGGTAGGCGTGAGGAGGTGCATATACATGTATGTGTATTTGTATATATAAATACGCTCAACACCAGAAAAAGGGGGAGGGGAAGCCTTAGTACCATCTTTTTATTCCTATTCTCTTCCTTCCCTCCCTCATCCCCCTTCTCTCTCTCTTATTCCTGAGGACACCACTCTCACCACCTCTACTTTGTATTTTTCTTCTTCAGCTTTCTTTATTTCTTCTTCTTTCATTTTCCTTCCTCTTTCTTCCTTCCTCGTAAAGGAACTAATACATTATAATGAGTAGTTATTGTGAGTAGATTATACCCAAAGTATTAAATTACTTGTATTGTCGTAATATATAATTATTTAATTTTAAAAAGATTAATAGGGAATACATATTAGCATAAGTGAACGAATTAACTTATTAGGAATCTATTTCCGATAGTTTACAAATTACTTACTCAAAATTTAAATTAGTATAGAGGATCGAGAAACTAATAAATAAATTAGTTAATAATTAGCAAGATAAATAAATTCGAAAAATGTATTACTTTAACTATTCAGAATTTCACTTGGGTAAACTAGGAAATTTCTGTAGGAAATATTTTATTCTCACTACTCAGAATTTGCTGGATTAAATTAAGAGCTAGTGGAATAATCAAAACTTGTTAGGATATTGATTGTTGAATATATATGTATAGACTCCACGCAAGGAGTCATAGAATTACCTATGACACACCTGTGTCGATTATGATTTTAATTTATGCATTTGAAAACTTACTGGTTTTGCATAGGTTGTGGTGCTCGTGTATGACATATGGTGTTTATATAACAGCCTGAACTCTTATACCACATACACATGATAAAATAGTAAAATAATATAGTAATTATATTCTTACACAGTCATCTAAATTAAAAATTACATTCCTTGCAACATTTAATCTAATTATCCCACTTTTATGAGGCATATCTAACATCCAAAAATAAACTTTTAACAAAAGAAATAAATAATTTTATGTTCTTACTAAAATAGTTAAATGAATCTCCTAGTAATTTTTTCACTACTTAGGAGCGCGATCTTGGGTATTTTGATCTTAAAATGATAAATAATTAATTAAGTGAGCTTAATATACTCAGTAAGTATTTAAATACCAACAAATAATAGGGTAATTCATCCAAGTTGGTAGAAAACATAAATCTATACGAAAAATGTTTCGAAAACTGTAACTCATTCACTAAACTTACTGAATCAATTCGTTCATGAATATGTCCTATGATTTTCCCTTCCATAGCAAGTGACATCAACGTGCAGTCTATTTTCCCTTTTCCAGTATCCTTATGTCAATATACCTCCTCAGATATTCTCATTCACAGCAATCACGTATTACTTAATCTTTAAAACATAAATATTCTCGTAAATATCATAATTTAGTATTCCAGTAGCATAATTTTATACATAAACATTTCAGTAAACATTAGAATTCAATATACCAATATCATAATTTAAGTAGTAAACAGTTCAGTAAACACCAATTCAATATTTTAGTGTCATAAGTTTTATACATGACTTTATATTCATTCCTATCGATTTATATCCTATTAAAGATAGTTGCATGGTGCCATTTTTGCCGGTATCAACGAGGGCAGTAATGATCCCATCTATCACGTGGGTACTTCATAGTTCTCAGTTTACACTTCACAATTCACAGTTCAATTCACAATTTACAATCATACAACACATATCGTTTAGCCACATCTGGCTAAAGCCGTATCGACGGGTAGGGTTCACCATAGTTACATGTCAAATTGGCCACAAACATGTACCCATCCATCGTTCATAACGGTTAAGTGGGTTTTTCGAGTCTTTTAATATTCTTTTGTTATTTCCACTCACGAATAAATTTTTTAATTTTTTGATTTAGTTATTCTTATACCTGCAGCACAATACTTTACATACTTATCAAACTAGACTCTTCTACATATCCTTAATATCCTTACAATTAATACTGTAGCAACCAATATATATATATAATAATTCAGTTACAAAATAAAGCATAACAATTCATCAGTAAATTCAGTAATAAACATAAATAAGAATGCAAAAATCAATAATAAAGTCTAATCGGAATCCTACACCAATTTATGATTTAAAATAAAACAATTAATTATTAGGTGCCATAATTTTAATATTTAAACACATTTAGCTACATTTGTAAGCACTTAAGCACTAACCTAATTTCCATCTAGATCTCTTTCATGAAATTATTCTGGAGATACAAAATCAACCTGTTGCAGTAATATTCTACTCGGGTTAGTAGCGAACGGTACATCTCTTAATTGTGAACACAATATATTAAAACTTACCCTTAATTCTAAATTAAGTAAACAGTTTACCATTATTACAATTTAATTATCTTAAATCCTAAAAAGGAAAACATGTCATGGTTTTTGAACTCACCCGCCGAATCGAGTTTTGGGACTTGCCACGTGCAATACCTGGAAAACCGCGTGCCTCCACATGCGTTGCTACTGAACCGTAATACACCACCACCGAAATCATCATTCACTACTGCAACTCGATCAACGACCACCAAAGAATGCCTCATACATTCAGATCTGACACAAATCTGGTTGGAATGTGCCAAAAACACGCTTGGAATAACAAAACCGCTCATGGTTGCCGCTGCGAGTCTTCTTATTAGTAGTCTCACGCCGTCACACAATTTTGACATCCCAAATAGCTCATAGTATAAGGGAACCAAATAACATAAATATGTATGAGTGCTAATAGCTAGATTAACATTGAATCAGAAAAATAGAAACTTTTTACACAAAATCGAGGTTCACTTTACACCTAAGGCCAATTGTTGGCTACGAAAATATGAATATACAAATAAGAGTCATTTAAGTGTTTATAGAAGAGTCATCAGAGTGCAGCCAATATAAAGCACTTGTAACTATCCTAAGGATCTAAGAAGGGATTCAGACAAGCTTTAAGGGGTAATATATCGAGCCCGTCATCGCTTTCATCATCTGGAGGTAGCACGGATTAGGGGTGAGTTCTATATAAACTCAGTAAGGGAAATAATATTTAAACTACCCAACTAAGCTTTAAGAAGTAATTAACTTTAAAGAAAAAAACACAAGTTTCACAATAAAATTGACTTACCTCGTAAGCTTCCATGGACAAGCATATTTAAATACTTAGAAAAGATCATTATTTGACTTATAAAAATAGGTGAGCATAAAAATATAGTAAAGATAGAGATAGCATAAAAGAAATCGCGAACATGAAATCTAACAAAAGCTATTCAAACTAAGGTTCACAGTAAAAGCACCATTATCAATTAACCTCAACTATATTTGTGTTTTTATTAAGTCTTTTATTGACTTTCGCGTGAAGCCGTTACAACATATATCCGCTGAGGGCAGAGGGGATCTCCAGCTACAATTATGAATGACCAAATAATTTTATTTTCCCTATTAGAGCCAGTTCTTTTACAATTTTTGGGTCAGTTACATAGCGATATTGGAACAGTTCCATAACAATATTGGGTCAGTTTTATCATAATATTGGGATAGTTCCATAACAATATTAGGTCAGTTCCATAACCATATTGGGTATAATCTATGACCATGGTCCTACTTTACCACTATGGCCCTACATATCATTTCACGAATCCACTCTTGTCAAAGGAAAACGTCGATCATTCATAGAGAGTGGTTCACCAACATTTATTTAGAGATGAGAGAGATAGAAATTCCATAGAGATAATAGTCAAACGAATTTTTATTCATTTCTCTTTGTGTGCAGTATCCATTTATGATCATCTTATTTTTCAGTCCATCACACATCCATAGCTACAAATAACTGTTCAGCATCCAAGTCATGTTTAAGACACTGACAAAAAATAAATGTTCGTTGTGTGGAAAGATGAAAAACAAGCTACAACTCCTAAGATATGGTTGTAATTTCATTTTAATTTTCAAAATATTATAACTGAGTTATTTTAAGAATAATTGAGATAGCTGTGAAAGTTGGAACTGAAAATTGCTAAATGTATATTTGTGGTGTGAAAAAAAAAAGGACAGTCAAAATGTTCAACAATAAATATCATAAAAAAAAGGAAGATACAATAGAAATAATAGAGCGAAAATACTAAATAAAACTACTCCAAAATGCAGAATACCTCTCTCTCACACGTAAACCACATTGTCCCCAATATGTTATAAATGATGACTAAGTAAATAGAAAAGGGGTGAAGGAGTACGTCAACTCCCCTGATTATAACTTTCCATCCTCAAACAGATGGTCAATCAGAACAGACAATCCAAACTCTAAAAGATATGCTACGAGCTTGTGTCATTGAGTTACGAGGTAACTGGGATGATCATTTACCTCTGATTGAGTTCGCGTATGACAATAGTTATCAGTCCAGCATTCAAATAGCATCCTATGAGGTTTTATACGGAAGACCCTGTAGATCACCTATTTGTTGGGAAGAAGTTGAAAAATGAAAACAAGTTGGACCTGAATTAGTGGAAGAAACTACATAAAAAGTGAAATTGATCAGGAAACATCTTCTGAGAGCTCAAAATAGGCAAAAAAGTTATTTCGACAATTGAAGAAGAGATTTAGAATTTGAAATAGGCGACCACATTTCTAAAAGCTCGCTAATTAAAGGGATTATGAGATTTGGGAAGAAACGAAAACTCAGTCCTCGATTTATTGGACCTTTTGAGATATTGGATAGAGTAGGAGTTGTTGCCTACCGTTTAACATTGCCACCTGAGTTAGCCAACATACACAATGTCTTCCATTTGTCGATGTTGAAGAAATATCACCCAAATCCATCATATGAACTTCGATATGAACCCTTTGCACTTCAAGATAACCTATCCTATATTGAGCTTCCTGTGGAGATAGTGGATCACAAAGAAAGGATATTACGGTCCAAGGTAACCTCCTTAGTAAAGATACTATGGCAGCACCATTCGACTGAAGATGCCACATGGGAGCCAGAAGAGGAAATGAAGGCCAAATACCCACATCTATTTATGACTACTAGCAAGTCCAAGTTGGAGGACCAAATTTCGTTTTAAGGGGGGGAGGATGTGATAGCTTGAAAATACCACTGAGCTAATTTCTTATATTTGATATATTTAATTTAGCTTTGCATGTATTTAAAAATACATGATAAGGTTAAGGACATAATTTAGAGTCAAACGGAAAAAGGATGGATGAAGGAGCTAAAATAAGCATAAAGAGGCATGAGAAAAAGTGAGAATATTTTAAATGAAGTGATATAATGAAAAGTAGTAATTATTAGATAAAATGACATAACAAAAAATGACAACTTTTAGATGAAGTGACATGTGAAAAGTGGTAATCTTTTAGATAAAGTGGCATGTAAAAAAACCTTTTAGATAAAACGATACATGAAAAGTGATAACCTTTTAGATGAAGTGGCATGTGAAAAGACCTTTTAGATAAAACGGTATGTGAAGATTGGTAACATTTTAAGTGAAATGACATGATGAAAGGTGACAACTCTTAGATGAAATAGTAAAATAGAATTGTGGCAACCTTTTCCTCATGGCTCCCTACTCCTATAAATAGGGGATAGGAGAAGGAAGGAAGAGACATTCTGAATGAGAGAAAAATAGTGAAAAGCATAGAGGCAAAGGAAGAAGAGGAAGTACGAAGTGTGTGATTTTAGAGTATTTTGAGGTTTTAGATAAAAACCTTCGGGAAACTCTGCTTAATTTGTGAGAGTGAAGAAAGAAGAAGAGAATAGGAATAAGGTTCACGATAAAAAGGAAGTTATAAACCATTAGAAAGGTAAGCTTTTTCGTAACTTTTGAAGTTCAATTTTTCTTTGATTTTTGGGATTATTTTTTGAGTATTGTGTTGGATATTTTTGAGTCAAGGAGTTACCAAAAATCATTTCGAATCTCTGCCAAATTTTTTAGAGGAAAAAGCCATAAATAAAGCCAGAACTCTACCGAAATTAAGACTACGGTTGCTAAGGACCTAAGAAAAGTGGATATTATGGAGTCATAGCTTACGTAGTTTTGAGATATTTTACATATTTTTAGTACAAAATTGTTCACATGTTTAATTTATCTTCCGTATTTGCTAAGTAAGTATTTGTTTAAGTTTTACTTCGATATAAGTGTTCTTTCATTTTGTATTTTTGAAATGTTATTTTGATATGTATGTATCACTCGTTATGAAAAGAAGTTATTTTGAAAGAACTTGCATTATCCTAGGCTTCAATATGGCCGTACATAACCATTTCTTGTTCGGGTGTATTGGAAAAGTGATAAGTGTGTACCCATACATAGCCGTTCTGTGTTCGAGTGTATGAAAAAATAATCTGATCTGCGTACCCTAACTGTTTCGTGTTTGGAGGGTAGCAGTGTTTCAAGGTACTCATGTATGTCGTTCGGTGTTCGGATACATGGGAAACTAGTGATAAGTATCTACGGCTACGCATAATGTATGGTAACTAATTGATCCAACATAATAGTGATGAAGTATAGAACATGAATATGTTTTCTGATTTGTGCTTTTGTCTTCTGATTCGTATATATTTTGGAAAGATTATATGATATATGTTTTGTTGTGTGTAAAGAAACTATATATTGCATGTACTATGCTGTGATTTTATAACATTTCTTATTGGAATATTTTATCTCACCCCCTTATCACCCTCCAGATATTAAAGATACAACTGTGGAGTAAGTGGTGATATGGAGAAAATTTTTGAAGTCTAGACTCTAATATTAAGGTTATTGTTTCGTACTTTTGTTTAGTAATGTAAGTAAAGAAATTTAGAGCCTCGTACATATGTTTATGTTTAATATTTAAGGGGTTTAACACTTCTGTGACTCTTTTGTTATTAATAGAGTTAAGTTATTTTATTTAACTTGAGTCTATATGATTTAAAGGAGTATGCTCCGGTCATTTTCCTATAAGACATGGTATGGTCCATGCAAGAATTCATCCTTAGGGATATTTGAAGATTGAAAGTTGTTCAGTGGAAAACATTGTTTATACTATTTGAGAGAGACAAAATTAGTTTTCCTTGGTGTGGAACATTAATGTTGCTTATATTTCCTTATTTGTTAGAGTTTTTGAATGTAAGAAGGAGCTTGAATTCATGAGAAGAAATATATTTGGCTCTTTTGATTGGCTTATTATAGCTTGCTTTATTTGTTTTGTGTGGTTAGCATGTTTTGTTATTAGTTGATGTTGAAGTGGGTTGGATCACCAATATTGGTGAGCCATAATGTGACAGCCAGAACCCCAATCCAGAGTCCTGACCGTATGCACACCATGTTATGATAAAATAATCTATAGGAATACTTCGCACAGCAAATTTTAAAATAATAAAAAGTACATCTCTTGTATACTTAGCTCAAAATATTCATTATTTATAAGACATGTCTGAACTCTAAAATAAATACTCACTAAAAATGAAATAATTAACATTAAGTACTATTCGAATTAAAATAAAAATTAAACAATCTTCTTGCAAGTCTTTCCCTATTCAGGAGCGGGGTTCTGAATATCCTCATCTAAAAGAAATGAATAATAAATAGGGTGAGCTTAATGTGCTCAGTAAGCATGTAAGTGCCAACAAGTAATAGGATAATCTGTCCCAATTGGTAAAAAACATAAAACTGCCGACGAAAATGGTTCAAAGCACTTTCTCTTTAATTTAGAAAACACGTGGTATCTACACCATAATTCATTAACCAAACCTTATAAATCAGTTTATTCAATAAACATTCAGAATTCATTATTTCAATATCATAATTCAAGGAATAAATAGTTTAGTAAATAGCATAATTCAGTATTCAGTATCACAATTTAGATAGTAAGCAGTTCAGTAGATACTAATTCAGTGTTTCAATATTATAAACATTACATATGACTTCCTGTTCATTCCTATTGGTTTATATTCTGTTAAATTAGTTTCACTGCGCGATGCCATTTTTTCTAGTATCAATAAGAGCAATAAGGATCCCCTCTAACTCGTGAATATATCACAATTCAATTCACAGTTCACAGTTCTTATCACTTCGCCACGTCTGGCTAAAGTTGTATCCACAGGTAAGGTTCACCTCAGTCACACGTCAAAAGGCTACACACACCCCCACCCCTCGGTGATACCGGTTAACTATATTTTTTAAATCTTTTAATGTCTATTTATTTATTTCAACTCACTAATAAATTTTTTAATTTTTATTATGTAATATATTCTATACCTATAACACGCATACTCTAACTATTCATCACCCTTGACTCTTCTACGTATCCTTAATATACTCCCAATTACATAACAACCAATATATATACGAATTCAGTTACCAAAACATAGCAAAACAATTCATCAGCAGTTTCAGTAGCAAACATAAATAAGAATACAACAATTAGTAGTAAAATTCCATCGGAATCATGCACTAATACCAATTATTAAACATCACAGTTTTAATATCTTAGAAAGATTAAATTACATTTGTAAGCGCGTATGCACTTACCTGATTTTTGTCTAAATCTCATTCGTGAAATTATCTTCGATTTACAAGATCAACTTGTTATAGTGATATCCGTATCGGGTTAGTAATGAATTAGTTATCCTCTAATTTCAAAAACATGTGTCTAGACTTATTCTTAATTCTAAACCGAATAAATATTTATTGTATTAAAATTAAATAGGATTAAATAAACCCTATGTAGTGCCCGGGAAATTGAAGAAGAAAAAAAAAAAAAAAAAGGGGGGGCCACGTCAGCAGCCATGTCAGCAGACCCAGTCAGCAGTCTCGGCCAACCGGGACCTGCCACGTGGCAAGACCACGTCGATCCGGGACGGACCACGTTGGCGATCCGCGTATGCGCGATCGGATGGCCCATATCAAACGTGCGATCGGACGGCCCAGATGCAATCGCACCGACGGCCCAGATTCAATCAAAAACGGACGGCCCAGATTAAATCAAAATGGACGGCTGAGATCAAAAGGCAAAAGGATATAAATAAGACCCCCACACCAGACCACAAAACCCTAGCCGTCTGCCCTCGCCGGAGAAGACGAACCAGAAGCCGGCCACCGCCACCCGCCGCCGCACCGGAGGGATTTCTGACCGCTGATCGAGGTAAATTTCATACCCCCGACTCGTTTTTCCACGCTGATTTCCCATGTGGCCAAATCGGAGCCAAAATCCTGGCCAAACAGCCGGAAAACACGGCCGAAACCCAGCGGCACCGCCGCGCCCCTCCTCGGTTTTTGCCTCCGATGAGGCCCTTCCCGGCCTCCGTTTAATGCAATTTTTATATCGCCGTGATCACCATTCATTTCTCTACAGGTTGATCGGAGCCGAATCACCAAAACACGAACTTCACCGGAGAGCCGCCGCACCCGAGAGCACCGCCGCCGGTAAGCTTCGGTTTTCTGTAATTTTTTGGCCCCCCGTGCCGGAATTGCGATATTGGCCAAAAAGGGGCCCTGGACCTAATTTGGGATTTTTTGGAACACGTGCAGGTACCAGTAGTGCGTTTCAGTTCCCCGAAAAAAATTCAGGAAAAATTAGGGACAGCCTGTAGGCGCACTGTGAAGCCGTGTTCGGACCCCGAAACGAGTAAGGACCCCTCACCCTATTTTCTATCACGATTTTAAAGTTCAATAAATGATAAAACGGTATTTCATGAATCAACGAATGTGTGAAATTGCTTAAGGTCGCTAATGGAGCCCGAGTCTAGTGTGTTTGTCGGTTAACTGTTATTTGGCCTGTTTTACAGTTTTAAATGCAGTATGAGGTTTGATGTTTTCATTTTATAGTTTCGTGTGCATATTGTACTGTTTTATTGATTATGGATTGAATGACTGGGATATTGATGCTGTATGTTGTCTGTTTGACATAAATTACTGTTTTGCTTGTTTGTATGTGAATTGATGATGCTGACTGAGGGAAAAGAGAATGATAGATTATGTAAATGGGTAATTGTATAATGTGGTCAGCCTGACTAGATATCCTGGGAGATGGTGGACGGACCGGGTCCGTAGGGAACCCTACCGGGATTGTGGTCTCCCATACCGGACGGGGTATGGAGATCTTATGTATTTTGGCGCCTATACCGGACGGGGTATGGGGACGGCCCTGGAATATGATTTCAAGTGTTAAGGGTTAACGGGTAGCGGGACCCCTATGGATCCCCATGGATACTAGTGGGCTGGTAAATGAGGAAAATATGTTGTGTACCGATTGAATTACGAAAGGCTTGATAAGTATTATGTTATACAGTTTATATATGATTTCATGATGATGATAATGTTATTGCTTTCGTACACTGTTTTATGGATTCTATCGAGGTAAGTGGATGGTGAAGGATTTATTATTGATAAAAGAATTTGTTGTAAATTATGCTCTATTGGTCTTTTTGTGTTTTCTACCCACCTTTACCTCCGTGACGGTGAGATATCGTGATGTCTTTACTGGGCTAGTGTAGCTCATTCCTTATTTAATCATTTCAGATCAGGAAGACATCGTTCCCGAGCCGGTTCCGCAGGAGGATGACGAAGGGGACGCCTGAAGACTCCATAGTCATAATCGTAGCTTTTACTTTCAAGTTTCTCCTTTAGGTAGTTTGATCTTTTATATTTTGTGAGCACGTTTTTGGTTTTAGTGTAAGGGATGTTAATCGAATTTTGACTTCGCTTCCGCATTTGATATTTTTAATATACATTTCATTTTAAATTTCCGGGGCCGTTACACCCTAAATCTAAAACGGTAAACCATCAGGGTTTTTTGAACTCACCTACCCGAACTAGGTTCCTAAGACTCACTACACGCAACCACTAGAAGTCTATGCGCCTACACACGGGCCACTATCGGATTGCCACGTGCCGCCGCTGATCGCCATTGCGGATTGGTCGAAATTCACTGCAAAGCACCTTGCTCCCTTAGATCTGGCAAATATTTGGTGGAATCACGCTGGAGGGAGCTGTGGAATAGCAAAATGCACACCAAGTCACCGCACAAACCGTCTTCTTCTCCTACGCACCATGCACACCAAGTCACCGCACAAACTGTCTTCTTCTCCTGCGCACCGCTGTACGCAGCATCAACCACTCTTCCTCCTTTTTCTTCTTCTTCTTCTTCTTCCTCTCCTCTCTCGACTACTAACTGATGATAACTGCAACCCTTCTTTCTCTATTTTCCTCTCTCTCCCTCTCTCTCTCTCTCTCTATCTCTTCTAGCACTGATCTCCTTCCCTCCCTTCGTGTTTTATAGGGAGGGGCGAAAGGAGTCTTGTACGACCCTTCTTCCTCAGTATGTAGGTTTCCTCTCATCCCTTTTTGGCCAGTGGCAAAGGCATACACATCTCTGCCTTTTCACCTTTCCTGACCAGAGACAAACACGCCTCTGGTTTTTTTTTACCTAAAACGGCGCCGTTTTGGGGTTTCCCAAAACGATGTCGTTTTAGTCTATTACACATGACCCCATCCTTAATTTGATAGAGTTCCGTGAGTTAAACTTCCTCTATTATTTATGTATATATGTTTGTGTGTCTGTTTAAACATAAGATGGATATTTGAAGAAAGAAAAAAATTGAAAATCCCTCTTATGGTCCATAAGGAAAATATTTTAGTTTGAGACATAAAAAACAAGATATTACTCTTTTAACTATAAATTAAGACAACTTTTTCATCTATTATAGTAGTCATGATGTAGGAGATATTTGGTTGTTTGTTATGAGAGATATAAAGAGCAACAAGATCTTAAGCTTTCATCAAAGATACAAATATAAGAGATAAGCTTGATGACATTTCACTTAGTTTAGCTCTGTTGTAGTGATATCAAAGCATTAAGTTGATGACTCTACT
This sequence comes from Carica papaya, assembly GCF_054855325.1. NCBI lineage: Eukaryota > Viridiplantae > Streptophyta > Magnoliopsida > Brassicales > Caricaceae > Carica > Carica papaya. The sequence goes on from NC_142310.1 coordinate 12,447,988, forward strand.
AATTCTGGGCCAATTAACTTCCTTTCCCCAACCTCTTCCTAGCAGATTGGTGACCTAAAGGGTCGATCGGGCAATGCTTCATAGGGGACCATACCAATGCTCGCCTGGTAACTGTTGTTATAAAAAAATTTTATCAGTGGCAGATGATCATCCCAAGATTCATCAAAGTCTAAAACACATGCTCGTAGCATATCCTCGAATGTGCGAATGGTTCTCTCTAATTGTCCATTTGTTTGAGGATGAGAAACAGTACTGAAGGATAACTGGGTGCCGATGGCTTGCTGAAAGCTTGTCCAAAACCTAGAGGTAAATCTAGGATCTCTATCATATTTAAGTGAAACCAGAATCCTATGTAGTTTTACAATCTCATGGATATAAGTTCTAGCTAACTTATCTAAAGTGTTTGTCATCTTCACTGCCAGGAAGTGGGAGGACTTGGTTAACCTATCCACAATCACCCAGATAGCATCGTGGTCTGCTCGGGTCTTAGGCAATCCAATCACGAAGTCTATGGTGATATGTTCCCATTTCCACTCAGGAATTGACAAAGATTGGAGGGGTCCACCAGGACGCTATTGTTCTGTTTTCACCTGCTGATAAGTAATGCATTTAGAAACATACTCAGTGATGTTTCTTTCATACCATTCCACCAAAATTGAGGTCTCAAATTCTGATACATTTTAGTACTACCCGGATGCATGACGAATTTGAAGCAATGAGCCTCAGTCAAAATGCCTTTCTTTAATTCATCGTTATTGGGAACACACACCCTGTCATTAAATATAAGTAACCCATCATCCAATATTCTGAACTCTGACTTGAAACCTTGCTCTGTGTCTTTCTTAATGGCCGATAGTGTAGAATCAGTTAATTGAGCATCTCTGATCTATTGTAGTATTACAGGTTGGACATTTAAATTAGCTAAATAAGCACTTTCAGCTTAATTAGGAAGTTGAATTTCCTACACAGCCTCTGAAAGCTTCCACTCAGAAGCCATCATACAAGCTAGTGTACCTACATTCTTCTTGCTAAGTGCATATGCGATTACATTACACTTACCTGGATGATACAAGATCTTACAGTCATAATCTTTTAGTAGTTCTATCCACCACCTCTGATGCATGTTGAGATCGTTCTGAGTGAAAATATATTTTTGACTTTTATGGTCAGTATAGATCTTAAATGTTTCACCATACAAATAATTACGTTAGAGTTTTAAGGTGTAGAAAATTGCAGCGAGCTCTAAGTCATGAGTGGGGTTATTTCGTCCATCTGCCTTCAGTTGTCTACACCCATAAGCTATGACCTGTCCATACTGTACATCCCAATCCCTAATAAGAAGCATCACTGTATACTGTATACCCATCAGTTCTATTCGGTAAAGCTCGTACAGGAGTTGTGGTCAACCATTGCTTGAGTTCTGTGAAACTTCTCTCACATGTTTTATCCCATTCGAATTTGACATCTTTCTTTGTAAGCTGAGAAAGTGGAGCTACAATCTTGGAGAATCCATTCACAAATCTGCGGTAATACCCAGTTAATCCTAAAAATCCTTTGATATCCTTGAACGTAGTAGGTCGTTCCCAAGTTAACACGGTCTTAATTTTGTGGGGATCCAGTAATACACCATCTCTTGATATCAGGGGGTTCCTATTCTCTGGATGGAGACCCCACTGAAATCTTCGGGCCATCTTCCCTTCATCAGATGTAATCTTAGGAGAGTAGTGGCTAAGCTCTATGAATCTTCTAGCATAATCAGTGATTGAGAGGCTTCCCTGGGTAAGTTGGGCGAACTCTATCTCTTTTGATGATGAATGTGATCGGGGAAGTACTCGACATTAAACACCTCCAAGAAGTGTTCCCATGTGATGGGTGTGGATAGAGTAGTCTGCTTAACTTCCCACCAGCGCTCTACTTCTCCCTCAAGCAAAAAGGTGGCAAGGATAACCTTCTGTTCATTAGTCACCTCTAGAACTCTAAAAGACTTTTCAGTTGCCTTTAGCCAATTTTCAGCCTTATTGAAAGTCGATGCTCCTGTAAATAGAACTGTATTCGGTCGTTTGTACCTCTCAATATAACCTAGATCCATCACTAGTAGAGCTGGGCCCTATTGAGGTGGAGGATCTGGAAAGTCTCCCCATGTAAAAACAAGGGGAGGATTAAGAAGGTCCCTCCTTTCTTCTCTAGCCTACTGACTTGTAACGAGCCTCTCCACCAAGTTGTAAAGACGATCAACATCTTCCCATAATGATTCTATCTGAAAAGATCTGTGTATGGGGGGTCGTCCTCGCCTCATTTTTGTTTGCCTACATCACCAAGCAAAATTTTTAAGATTTACTTTTTTAAAATTATATTCTCAACTATAGTCTTATCCTTTAGTCTCATGTACAAGGGATGGTTCTGAGGAATGTGGGCTCTGATATCAATTGTGACAGCCCAAACTCCCATCTAGAGTCTTGACCGTATGCACACCATATCATGATAAAATAATCTATAAGAATACTTCATACAGTAAATTTTAAAATAAATAAAAAAATACATCCCTTGCATACTTAGCTAAAAATATTCAACATCCATGAGACATGTTGTGACATCCCAGATGCTAATTAAGAAAAATGGGTATCAGATACAAATTCAAAATAATAAGTGCATGATAAAATTTTATGCAGTAGAATAATTAATACAAATCCTTTACAAATATATGTGAGTTCTAATTACATACATATAACTAAGGCCTGAAGTGACTATAAAATACAAAAAAACTAAACATAAAAGAATGCCACTTCTTTGACTATGCTATTGAACTCATCAGAGTACGAAAACAATCATGCACTCAAATTTTTTGAATCAACGGGATCCTCATAGACTTTCAAGGGTAGGTCAATCTGCGGTTCCTCATTTTTTTCCTCATCTGGGGGGCATAGAAAGAATGAGTTCTATATGCTCAGTAAGGAAAACAGTATTAAATTAATATCATAAGATTTTAAAGGTGAATTATTTTAACTTAAAAGTTTACCATTTGGTCACCTCGCAGACCGATCTTACATTATGAAAATAATTTATTTATTAAGAAAACAGTCTATTAATATGAACAAATCAAACATACATCATGCCATATAATAGAGAATATCAAATAAATCATGAAATACTCAGATTTTCATGTCATGCTTCGCGAAGTTGTTACAGCTTCCATCTTTGAAGGCAAATACAGATTTCCAACTATCCAAGTGGAATGATTAGATCAGATACAGATACGATAATTTGCTCAGCCCCATTTCTGGCTAGCCAAACTATGGTACGATCTACGACCATGGTCGTACCAGCTATAGTGGACTTATAAGATATCTATAGTCACGATAGTACTTAGCCAAATGTGACTCCTAACAGATATTCGTGTTGTAACACCTCGTCCATCACTGTGCTAAAATGATTTGGAAACTCTATTTATTCAGGCCTTTGGCCATTTTAAACTTAATTAATTTACGTTGTTTAACATATCTCGTGATTCGTGATTTTGATTTATTTTTATTTTTATTAATTTTTATTTAAATTTTAATTTATTTAAAATTATTTTATGCATTTTAAATTATTTTATATTATTTTACTAAAAAGAAAATTTAGAAAAAAATTAGAAAATGTTGAAATGGGAAAAATTACTTGCAGGAAAAATCTCGCAAGAGGGCAGTTTTCCAGCGCGGATACTGGGCACTGTGCGCGTGCGCATGCGTGCATAATGGTCGCGGGACGTTCGCATAACACGCATGTCCTGTCCGCGCCCACGATGTAGGGTCAGGACCTGTGCGCACATCCTGTCGCATGCAGGCAGTCCGTTTGTGCATCACCTCGCACACAAATAGGCACCACACACTGTGTGCGCGGTGTCCGCGCAGTAAATCTATGCGGATAGGCTCTGTGCGCCTAGGGCCTGCAGGCAAGCTAGCCCTTGCATATGTGATAGTAGGCCTGTGCACCTTTAGGCTAGCCTGCAGCACGTCGGCCGAAACACTTCCACCTTGGGCAGTGCGCCCCCACTGCCTTGGGCAACGTGCCACCGTGCCAGTGGAGGAAGTCCTCCCTCATTTTTCGTGCCAAACATTTTTTTCTGCTCTCTCTTTACTGAATTTCACCACTTGTCACGAATCAAACGGTTCCAAAATTTTATAATTTGTCCTCCCCCTTTCCTTCCTCTCCATACTTCCATTTCTTTCATTTTTTAAAGGTTTAGAGAGAGAGATAGTAGATTAGTGAGAGAAGAAGAGAAATAAAGGAAAATGGTGAAGAAGAAATCATAGAGGTTTCGATAAGGAATCTAGTATTACTTTCGACGTCTTAAGGAGTATTTTTAGATAAATAAATTTAATATGATTATTATTTTGCCTGTTTTTTATGCCTCTGTGTTCAAATGAGTTGAATTGTTATGGGTTTCAAGCATGCTATGTGAATTACAGACACTTGATGAATTTTCATGTAATAAATGTAATATGTAATCGGTAATAGTAAAAGAAAAAGAAAGAAAAAAAAGAAAAGAAAAGAAAAGTGGAATGAAGCCTATATGGTCCGAAGTGTATCTGTATTGACATGCATATTGCATCAAGTATCTCGTTAGACTTTTTATCTCTTAGGGTATCTGTTTCCCTTACCCTTCGAGGTATCTGTTTCCCCCTCCCCTATCTGGTCTGGAAAAACGTAAGAGGACCGCTCCCAGTGGATGATGGCGTGACCTCTGATGAGAGTGGTATCGCACTATCTGTAGGGGTCACCTGTGGTTAAGTAATGTCGTGACTATAGATATATCTTAGGACCACTATGGTTGGTACAGTTGTGGTCATAGATCGTACAATGGTTTGGCCAACCAGAAATGGTCCTGAGAAAATTGTTGTATATGTATCTGATCTAGCCATTCCACTTGGGTCGTTAGAAATCTATATCTACCTTCAGAGATGGAAGTTTGTAACGACTTTGCAAAGTATGACACAAAAATATTGTGCATTTCATGATTTATTTGATTTACTCTATTATCTAGCATGATATGTATTTGATTTTCTATGCTAACGTATTATTTTTTTAATAAATAAATGATTTTCAAAATAGTGAGATAGGTAAACTAGAAAATTAAACGATAAGATAAAATAATAAACTTTTAAAATCTTACGACGTTACTGAGCGTATGGAACTCACTATTTCCATGCCCCCCTAGATAAGGAAGAAAATGAGGAACCACAGGCAGACCTACCCTTGGAAGTCTATGAGGATCCCATGAATCAATAAGTCTGAGTGTATGACTATTCCCACACTCTAATGAATCCAATAGTGTAATAAAAGAAGTGGCCTTTATGTTTTGTATTTTATAGCCACTTTTGACCTCAGTTTATATATGTATTTGGAACATTATATATATTAGTAAGGGATTTGTTATGGTTTGATTCTGGTGCATAAATTTTGTCATGCACTTATTATTTTGAATCTGTATCTGACACCCATTTGACTTAATTAGCACTTGGGATGTCGCACACGTTACGACTCTCGTTAGAGGGCATGCCATCATCCACTGGGAGCGGTCCTCTTATGTCTCTTTACACCAGATGGGGGAGGGGCAAACAGATACCCCTCAAAGATAAAAAGCCTAACGAGACACTTGATGCAATATGCATGTCAATACAAATATATATTTCGGACCATTCATGCTTCATTCCACTTTTCTCTTTTCTTTTTCTTTTTATTCTTTATTTTTACCAGGAAATAATATCGACTTTATATTATATTTTATTACATGTAAATCATCAAGTGTCTATAATTCACGTAGCATACTTGAAAACAAAAACAATTTGACTTCTTTGTACTATAAACACAAAGGTATATAAGCAAGCAAAATCACAATCATCATGTTTAATAATTTTGTTTTATCTAAAAATATTCCTTAAGACATTGAAAGAAATGTTATTCCTTATTGAAACCTTGATGTTTTCTCCTTCATCGTTCCTCTTTTCTTTTTCTCCCTCTCTCACTATATTACTCTCTCTCTCATTTTTTCTCTCAAAGTCTAGAAAAATGGAAGATGGGGAAGAATGGGATGGGAAGACTTATTTATAAAATTTTAGAATTGTTGGATTCGCGCCAAGTAGCAAAATTCAATGAAGAGAGAGGAGAAAAAGTGCTCGACATGAAAAATAAAGGAGTGCCTCCTCCATTGGCAGTGACAACGTGCTGCCTGAGGCAACAATGGTGCACTGCCCGAGGCAGCAATGCCTCGGCCGGCATGTTGCAGTGTAGCCTGTAGGTGCACAGGCCTCCTATCGCGCGCGCAGTGGCTAGCCTGCGCGCGCTTAGGGCCTATCCACGCAGGCTTGCTGTGTGGATGGCGCACGCACAATGTGCGGTGCCTGTCCGCGAGCGAGGTGACGCACGGATGGCCCACCTACGCGCGACAAGACACGCGCAGGACTGATCCTTGCGCTGTGCACGCGGATTGGACGTGCGCACTATACGCACGTCCCGTGTGTGTGTGCATGTGGATGGGAAGTGTGCATTGTGCGCACGTCCCGCGTTTGCTGTGCGCACACATGTCATCCGCACAGGCGACTCTGCTTCCCCGTGGGATTTCTTCACGTTTTGCTATTTTTCCAGTTTTTCCCAATTTTCTAAAATTAAATTAAATAAAATTAAATGCAAATTAAATAATAAAAATTAATATTAAAAATAGTTAAAAATCAACCATATTTACGAATTATGATAAATAATACGTGGTGTAATTTAAATGAGTTTAATACAGTCAAAGGCCCGAACAAATAGTGTTTTTTCAAATTAATTAAGTATAACGATGGGCGATGTGTTACATCCCCCCCACCTTAAAAAATTTTTTCTCGAACAGGTCCAGATACTTCTCCCTCATATAGCTCTCCAACTCCCACGTGGCTTCCTCCGGGGTATGATGCTGCCATCACACCTTCACCATGGGAATCATCTTGTTATGCAAGACCTTATCGGTCCACCAAAGAATCTCCATGGAACCTCCTCATAAGTCATGTTGGCTTGTACCTGCACCTCATTGTAAGGAATAATATGAGAAGGATCATGGTGATACCTCTTAAGCATCGAGACGTAAAAGACATCATGTAGACCCATAAATAACCCCACCCACACCTGACCACAAAAACTCTAGCCGCCAGTGCCTCGCCGGAGAATAAGAACCAGACGCCGGAGGAGCTGGCCGTCGCCACCCGCCGCCGCACCGGAGAATTTTTCGACCGCTGATCGAGGTAAATTTTCTCCTCCTTGCTCGTTTTTTGATGCTGAGTCCACCTATGGCCAAACCACCGGCCAAACGGACGGAAAACCCAGCCGAAGCCCAACGGCGCTGCCGCGTCCCTCCTCGGTTTTTGCCTTCGATGAGGCCCTTCCCGATCTCCGTTCGATGCAAATTTTATACCACTATGATCACCGTTCTTTTCTCTACAGGTTGATCGGAGCCAAATATCAAAACACGACTCACGCCGAAGGAGCCGCCGCACCCGAGAGCACTGCCGCCGATAAGTTTCAATTTTTCGTGATTTTTTGGCCCACCAAGGGCCCTAGGGTTGTTTTATCGCAGGGACCGATGCAAGTGTGGCCGAATTCGATCAAAAACGGCCAACCTGAGGCGAATCGCCACCACTTGCGGCGGCGCCGACGCCGGAGTACGGCGGAGCCGCCGTGCTGGAATTGCGATATTGGTCGAAAGGGGCCCTAGGTTTGATTTGGCATTTTTTGGGACACGTGCAGGTACCGGTAGTGCGTTTCAGTTTTCTGAGAAAAATTTAGGAAAATTAGGGACAGTCTGTAGGCGTACTGTAGAGTCGAATTCAGACCCCGAAACAAGTAAAGACCCCTCACCCTATTTCCTATCGCGGTATTAAAGCTAAATAAATAATTAAACTGTACTGTGTGACTTTATAGATATATAATTGATTAAGGTTGCCAATAGAGCCCGAGTCTGATACAGTGTTGGTCTGTTATTGTTTGATCTAATTTTCAGTATTAAATGCAGCATGATGTTTGATGTAATTATGTTGTGGTCTCGTATGCATGAATCATGATTTCTTTTATTATGGTTTGTATTATGGTGAACCCAATACTGTGTTGTCTTGTTTGGCGTCAATTACTGGTTTACATGTTGTGTATGATTGGATGATTGAGATCAAGGAAAAAAGCAAAAAGGTTATGTGAATTGATAAGTGGATAATGTGTACAGCCTGACTAGATATCCTGGGAGATGGTGGACGGACCGGGTTCGTAGGGAACCCTACCGGGAACGTGGTCTCTCATACCGAACGGGGTATGGAGACCTTATGTGTTTTGGCGCCCATACCGGACGGGGTATGGGGACGGCCCGTTTCACCCTCATACCGGACGGGGTATTGAGGTTCATGGTTTTGGCGCCCATACTGGACGGGGTATGGGGATGGCCCTGGAATCAAGTTGTAAATGTTAATGGTTCACGTGTAGAGGGGACCCCTAATGGATCCCCAAGGATACTAGTAGGCTGGTAAAAGAGGAAATCTGTTTCCTGATAATTGAAATGTAAAGGTGTGATATATGTTATGTTATAAAGTGTGTATGATTTCATGATATTATAAGGTTATTGTTTTCATATGTTGTTTTCATGGATCTCGCCGAGGTAAGTGGACAGTAAAAGTTTTTATGTTAATAAACGAGTTCGTTATAAATTATACTCCATTGGTCATTTTTATTTTCTACCAACCTTTACTTCTGTGGCGGTGAGATAGTGTGATGTCTTTACTGGGCCTGTGTAACTCATTCCTTATTTAACCATTTTAGATCAGGAAGACATTGTTCCCGAGCCTGTTCCGCAGGAAGACGGCGAAGGGGACGCCTAAAGACTCCATAGCTATATTTATAGTTCTTATCTCGAGTATCTCTTTTAGTTAGTTTATTCTTTCATGTTTTGAGTACGTTTTGGTTATTGTGTAAGGGATGTTAATCAAAATTTTTATTACGCTTCCGCATTTGACATTTTTAATACATATATTTCATTTATATTTCCGGGGCCGTTACAGTTGGTATCAAAGCCGCGTTCCTCGGACCCATCCCTTACACAATAGTGCTTAGAGAAATATGCACCGATAAACCGTTACTCAACCATTCCTTATGAAATGCAGGTGCAGAGAGATGAGGAGAGGAAGACCCCTACTAAACCGAGCGGCCCGGGATAATTCACTTCGGGAGGATATAGACAGGTTATTTGAGATGATGGAAGGATTCATAGCTGCCTAGCAAGGGCGAGGGGAGAGAAGGGAGTTACCCGACCCTCCTTCACTACTGCAGGTTGAGCCTCCACTACAGCAGGCTTATCCCGAGCCACCTCGGCACGAGCCTGCTCCTCCACAGTACCACCCGACACCACTACCACAGTACAACCTGGTGCCTCAGCCACGGTACTACCCGGCACCGCCACAGCGCGACCCAGTGCCCCCAGCATATCAGCAGGTGCCACCATAGGACCCCCCAGTCTATCCCCAGTCGGGTCCAGTCCCTCCTCCACGGGACCTCGCTCCTTCCTTGATCGACCCGGGCTACATAGAGAGGTACAGGAGACTGAACCCCTCCACCTTTGTAGGGGGATCCTCTTTTGAAGAGGCCCAGTACTGGCTGACGGAGACTGAGAGAGCTTTCAGGATCTTGGGAGTAGTTCCTGAGCAGAGAGCTGCCCTTGCTTCCTTCATGCTGGTAGGGGAAGCAGGACGTTGGTGGGAGCTCAAGCAGACCACCCTACCTACATCAGTCACTTGGGAGCAGTTCCTAGCGGCCTTCCATGCGGAGTATCTCCCTGAGCACATCTGACACCTAAAGAAAACGGAGTTTGTTCAACTGGTTCAGGGAAACATGACAGTATCAGAATATACTCGTAAGTTCCTAGAGCTGGGCCGATACTCCCCGGAGACATTGATGGATGAGGGCCGAAAGGCCAGGAGATTCTAGTCGGGTCTCCACCCAGAGATCAGGCAACACTTGTTAGTACTGAAGCTCAAGACATATTCAGCAGTCCTAGCAAAGGCACAGATTGTGGAAAGAAGCTTCAGCACCTGTCCTCAGCCAGGAGGGAGTTCACGACCCTCAGCTCCGTTCCCCAGGCCAGCACCTACTGCTCCTGCCCAACCAAATAAGAGGCCCAGACCAGCCATCCAGGCCCCTCCTCGGGCTCCAGGGGCAGCACGTGGGAAGATCTGTCAGCACTGCGGCAGAGATCACGGGGACCGACCCTGCTACCGCCTCAACAACACTTGCCGCATTTGTGGCAGTGCCCAGCATTATGCAAGAGAATGCCCGAGGAACCAGAATCAAGGGAGGCGTCCTATCCAGGGCAGAGTTTACAACCTTACCCAGCAGGATGCCGACACCGACCCGGATGTAGTATAGGGTATGTATACTATCTGTGACCATATCGCTCATATTTTATTTGACACTAGTGCATCGCACTCTTTTGTTTCACATGCTTTTGCTTCCAAAATTAATATATTATCCGATAAACTTGATTCATTGTTGTTTGTGTTTACTGTCGGGGATGAAACACTACTAGGAGAAGTTATCTACAGGGCTTGTGCCGTGGAGATAGCAAATAGGAAACTGAGTGTAGACCTGATAGGATTAGACACGGGGAATTTTGATATAATCTTAGGGATGGATTGGCTAGCGGCGTATCACGCCACCATCGATTGCTTTAACAAGAAAGTTGTATTTAATCCTCCTAACGAGGAGGCATTTACAAATTAATAAAATTATTCAGTACTTATTCCTTGATGGCAAGTTTTCTTAACTTCTAGTGCCTTAATCTTGCTATTTTCTCATATTAGGCAAGCCCAAGAAGGAAATTCATATTCAACAGATTCTGGTAGTTCGAGACTTTCCAGATGTGTTTCCGGACGAACTGCCCGGTCTACCAGTGGACAGAGAAATCGAGTTCACTATAGACCTACAGCCAGGCACCCAGCCCATTTCGGTTGCTCCTTACCGCATGAGCCGCATGGAGATGGAAGAGCTGAGGAAACAGATCACTGAATTACAAGACAGTGGTTTTATTAGACACAGTGTATTCCCTTGGGGTGCCGGAGTCACTTTTGCAAGGAAGAGAGATGGAACGTTGAGACTGTGCATTGATTACAGAGGATTGAACAAGGTCACGATAAAAAACAAGTATCCCCTTCCCCAGATTGACGACCTCTTTGATCAGCTGCAGGGTACACATGTCTTCTCTAAAATAGACCTACGATCAAGTTACCATCAGGTGACGATAAGAACAGAAGACATCCCCAAGACGGCCTTCCGAACTAGGTACGGACACTATGAGTTTCTGGTCATGCCATTCGGGCTAACCAATGCCCCGGCAATCTTTATGGATCTGATGAACAGGGTCTTCAAAGAGTTCTTGGATCAATTTGTCATCGTGTTCATCGATGATATCTTAGTCTACTCAAAAAGCAGAAAAGAACATGCTCACCATCTGGCCCAAGTTTTGCAGGTCCTTAGAAACAAGAGGTTATATGCGAAGTTGAGTAAGTGTGAATTCTGGCTTGAGCAAACCGCCTTCCTAGGACACATCATATCGAAGGAAGGGGTATCAGTGAATCCCGAAAAGGTTGAAGAGGTACTTGGTTGGGAGAAGCTGACATCAGTTAAGGAAATCCGTAGCTTCTTGGGAATTGCAGGTTATTACCACAGGTTCGTTGAAGGATTCTCTAGTATAGCAGCTCCTCTAACCCGACTCACAAAGAAGAATGCCAAGTTTGAGTGGAGTGAGGACTGCGAAAGAAGTTTTTCAGAATTAAAGAAGCGGCTGACCACTGCACCCGTGCTGGCTTTACTGAGTGGATCGGGAGGATATACAGTTTATAGTGATGCCTCCTATCTGGTCCTGGGTTGTGTCCTGATGCAGCATGGAAATGTTATAGCATACGGGTCCAGACAATTAAAGAATCATGAGAAGAACTATCCCACCCATGACTTGGAGCTTGCCGCAATCATTCATGCCTTGAAAACCTGGTGCCATTATTTGTACGGAGAGACCTTTCAGATCTATACCGATCACAAGAGTTTGAAAAATATATTCACTCAGAAGGATCTCAACATGCGTCAGAGAAGGTGGATGGAACTCTTTAAGGACTATGATTGTGACATCTTATACCATCCAGGTAAGGGCAACATGGTAGCAGATGTCCTCAGCAGGAAAAGTGCAGGTATCTTAGCCCTTTGATGGTTTCAGAATGCAGACCAATTGGGGCCACGCAATAGGTTCGACTTCATGATCTGAAGAGAGTCACATGTTTGGGCCGCCTGACAGTCCAGCCCGAGTTAATTCAGAGAATAAGGGAAGCCCAGACAGTTGACCCCGCCCTGATAGCCCGCAAGAAGGATGCAGAACAGGGAGGGAGCTCAGAATTTCGAATCTCTGCAGATGGATTACTTCGTTTCCAAGACAGGGTGTGTGTCCCAGATGACAGTGAGTTAAAAAGGGACATCATGATGGAGTCCCATAGCTCGAAGTTTGCCATGCATCTAGGAAGTACCAAAATGTACCAAAGCATGCGACCCCGGTTTTGGTGGCATGGGATGAAGAGAGACATAGCCAACTTTGTATCTAAATGCTTGGTATGTCTGCAGGTCAAGGCAGAGCATCAGCGCCCAGGTGGGTTACTTCAGCCTTTACCGATCCCGGAGTGGAAGTGGGAACATATCACCATGGACTTCGTATCGGGGCTACCCAAGGCACGTTCAGGACATGATGCCATATGAGTAATCGTTGACCGACTTACCAAGTCTTCCCACTTCCTAGCCATCAGGATGACCGATTCATTGGACAAGTTGGTAAAGATGTATATTCGAGAGATAGTCAGATTGCATGGGGTTCCAGTGACAGTAGTATCCGACAGGGATCCCAGGTTCACTTCTCAGTTTTGGAGTAGCTTCCAGCAAGCTATGGGAACAAAGCTGTCTCTTAGTAGTACCTTCCATCCCCAGACTGATGGACAATCAGAGAGGACAATTCCTACGCTTGAGGATATACTCCGAGCTTATGTCCTTGACTCCGGAGGCCATTAGGATGACCATCTACCCCTGATAGAGTTTTTCTACAACAACAGCTACCAAGCAAGCATCGGTATGGCTCCATATGAGGCGTTATATGGGCGCCCGTGCAGATCACCGATTTGTTGGGAGGAAGTGAGCGATAGAAGATTGTTCGGCCCGGAGTTGGTAGAGGAGACCACGTCCAAGATAGTTAAAATCAAGAAGAACATTAAGACAGCTCAGAGTAGGTAGAAAAGTTATGCAGATACCCGAAGGAGAGACCTAACGTTTGAGAAAGGCGACCGGGTGTTTCTTAAGGTCACTCCTTTCAAGGGAATTAGTAGGTTCGGCAGGAGGAGAAAATTAAACCCCCGATATATTGGACCCTTTAAAATCTTAAACAGGATTGGTACTGCTTCCTACAGACTAGCACTGCCTCCAGAGCTCTCTAGAGTCCACAACGTGTTCCACGTATCCATGCTACGTAAGTACAACCCAGACCCTTCTCATGTCTTGACTCATGAACCGCTTCCACTCCAAGAGGACTTGTCTTATGAAGAAGTACCAGTTGGTATTACGGATCGAAAGAGCAGAATACTCCGCAACCGGAAAATATCATTTATAAAGGTGGCAGAACCACACGCCCAGGGAGGCTACTTGGGAGCTAGAATCAGAATTTAGAGCCCAGTATTCCCATTTGTTCGACCAAGAGTAAGAGGCAAATTTGGGGGACCAAATTTCTTTAAGGGGGGGAGAGTTGTAACACCAAAGTAAAATAAAATTTTATTTTATTATTTTTATTATTTTTATTTATTTGATTTTTTATTTAATTTAATCTAATTTAATTTAATTTAATAAAAATAAAAATAATAATAATGATAAAATTAGGTAAAAATATTATTTGGATTTAATTGAAATTGATTTTAGAAAAAAGGGGTGAAAATTTAGATTCTGTGGGTGTTTTTTAAAAGAAAATTGAAAACCGGAGGTCAAAACATAGTTTAGAAAAATTGTGCCACGTCAGCATCCACCTCAGCAGCCACGTCAGCGGCCCGGTCAGCAGCCCCGGCCAACCAGGACCCGCCGCGTGGCAAGGCAACGCTGACCAGGTGGGCGATCCGCGTGCGCGCGATCGGACGGCCGAGATCCGTTCCCGCGCGCACGGAAGGCCCAGATCAAATGTGCGCACGGACGGTCCAGATTCAATCCCAATTAAATCGCGATCGAACGGTCAAGATTTAATCTTGATGTACGGCTGTGATTAAAAGACAAAGGGTATAAATAACCCCACCCACACCTGACCACAAAAACCCTAGCAGTCAGTGCCTCGCCGGAGAAGAAGAACCAGACGCCAGAGGAGCCGGCCGCCGCCACCCGCCGCCGCACCAGGGAAGTTTCCGACCGCTGATCGAGGTAAATTTTCTCCTCTTTGCTCGTTTTTCGATGCTGAGTCCGCCTATGGTCAAACCAGAGCCAAACCACCGGCCAAACAGTCGGAAAACCCAGCCGAAGCCCAGCGGCGCCGCCGCGCCCCTCCTCGATTTTTGCCTCCGATGAGACCCTTCCCGGCCTCCGTTCGATGCAAATTTTATACCACTGTGATCAAGGTTCTTTTCTCTACAGGTTGATCAAAGCCAAACATCAAAACGCGACTCACGCTGGAGGAGCCGCCGCACCCGAGAGCACCGCTGCCGGTAAGTTTCAGTTTTTCGTGATTTTTTAGCCCACCAAGGGCCCTAGGGTTGTTTTATCGCAGGGACCGATGCAAGTGTGGCCGAATTCGGCCAAAAACGGCCAACCCGAGGCGAATCGCCGTCACCAGAGCACGGCGGAGCCGCCGTGCCGGAATTGCGATATTGGCCGAAAGGGGCCCTAGGTCTGATTTGGGATTTTTTGGGACACGTGCAGGTACCGGTCGTGCGTTTCAGTTTTTCGAAAAAAATTTAGGGAAATTAGGGACAGCCTGTAGGCGCACTGTAGAATCGAATTCAGACCCCGAAACAAGTAAGGACCCCTCACCCTATTTCCTATCGCGGTATTAAAGCTAAATAAATAATTAAACTATACTGTGTGACTTTATAGATGTATAATTGATTAAGGTTACCAATGGAGCCCGAGTCTGATACAATGTTGGTCTGTTATTGTTTGATCTAATTTTCAGTATTAAATGCAGCATGATGTTTGATGTAATTATGTTGTGGTCTCGTATGCATGAATCATAGTTTCTTTTATTATGGTTTGTATTATGGTGAACCCGATACTGTGTTGTCTTGTTTGGTGTCAATTACTGGTTTACATGTTGTGTATGATTGGATGATTGAGATCAAGGAAAAAGGCAAAAAGGTTATGTGAATTGATAAGTGGATAATGTGTACAGCCTGACTAGATATCCTGGGAGATGGTGGACGGACCGGGTCCGTAGGGAACCCTACCGGGAACGTGGTCTCTCATACCGGATGGAGTATGAAGACCTTATGTGTTTTGGCGCCCATACCGGACGGGGTATGGGGACGGCCCTAGAATCAGGTTGTAAATGTTAATAGTTCACGTGTAAAGGGGACCCCCTATGGATCCCCAAGGATACTAGTAGGCTAGTAAAAGAGGAAATCTGTTTCCTGATGATTAAAATGTAAAGGTGTGATATATGTTATGTTATAAAGTGTGTATGATTTCATGATATTATAAGGTTATTATTTTTATATGTTGTTTTCATGGATCTCGCCGAGGTAAGTGGACAGTAAATGTTTTTATGTTAATAAACGAGTTCGCTATAAATTATGCTCCATTGGTCATTTTTGTTTTCTACCAACCTTTACTTCTGTGGCGGTGAGATAGTGTGATGTCTTTACTGGGCTGGTGTAGCTCATTCCTTATTTAACCATTTCAGATCAGGAAGACATTGTTCCTGAGCCCGTTCCGTAGGAAGACGGCGAAGGGAACGCCTAAAGACTCCATAGCTATATTTATAGTTCTTATCTCGAGTATCTCTTTTAGTTAGTTTATTCTTTCATGTTTTGAGTATGTTTTGGTTATTGTGTAAGGGATGTTAATCAAAATTTTTATTACGCTTCCGCATTTGATATTTTTAATACATATATTTCATTTAAATTTTCGAGACTGTTACATGTACAACGTTGGAGATGAGAGACACAAAGATGTTAGTGGTTCAGCACATAAAAATTAGAAAATTATATGATATGGGTAACTGATTATTAGTAGATGGCATTGGATTATTGAACATTAAAGCAAAAAAAATAATTGCTTTTAGTTATTAGTTTGAATTTAAATGAAATTTTATTTTTAATTAGAATTAGTTCATGTTTATTTTTAAATATCATATAATTAGTGAAAGTTTATCTCTTAGAAGATTTGGTTCATGTTTATCTTTTAAATAGCAGTAGATTATTTTTAAGAAATTTGATTTAGATGTAATCCTATTTAAAGACATTTTAAGTTAATTTTTGAGTTAATGAAATCAATAGAATTTAAGTTTTCTTCATAAAAAAAACCCAACAAGTGATATTAAAGCTCTTATTGGTCATGTATTTGTGAGGAAAAAAATATAAAAAAAAACAAATTAGTTCCATACATTATATATGACCTCAAACACTTTTCTTTGACTTCATCTTCCATTTTCACAGGAAAAAATTATCGATTATGGGTTGTAAAAATGCAAACATATCTACAATCTTTTGATTTGTTGGATGTGGTTAAAAATGATGGTGAACTCCTACTTTTGCCATCTCATCCAACTGCGAATTAACTAAAGAGTCATAATGAAGAAAAAATTAAGAAGTATAAAGTAAAACTTGCTTGTAATCTTCAGTTTCTGAAGTGATTTTCACTAGTTGTAATAGTCCAGTAAAAAATTAGACTCTGAGTTTCGTTTATGAAACTCGGAAGACTGTTTAAAAATTAAAAATAATTTCAAAAGAGGATTTAAAAATAATTAACTTCCATAATCTGTAAAAATAAATTAAATCAAAAATATTAAGAGAAGCAAAAAATTAATAAATAATAAATTAAATTAGGAAAAAATTATAAAGTTAATTAAATTAAAAATAATTAAAGAATATAAAATTAGGTAAATTAATAAAAGAAAGTAATTAAAATAAATATTAGGATAACTAAAAAATAATATTTAAGCCAAATAATAAGTTAAATAAGAATTTAGGAACTTAAACATGAAAAAATCAGAAAAAAGTCGGAGCTTGTTTGGGCCCAAAATGGGATAAAGGGACCTAAATGAACAAATTTTCATAAAATTGAGACTTCATGCAATTTTGAAAAGTCCGAGCACGTCAGTGGGCGACATGGCAACGTGACCAATGGCCTTAGGTCGTGTTGCAGACACGTCGGTAAGAGTGTGCACGCGTGGCCGCCCTTGTGGCAATTTACATAATGTAGAGCCAACGATCTGCTTGCGCGGGGACAAGTTTAATCGTGTGGCCAGAAATCCCTCTCATTGTATTTTTTATGAACGACCTTATTGCGTATGGGCAAACCGATCCGATGGCCAGGATTCGCTTTCATTTGAATAACGATCCAAAGGTCCAGATTGTTTCCTGCCTAATCTGATCGGACGACATAGATCTCTTCTTATTTGAAATTCAAACGAATGGCCTAGATCGCGTGAGATATGATCAAACGGTTGAGATTTCAAATACGCAAAAAAACCCACCCTTTCGCCCTTAATAAAACCCCAGATAGTAGGGTCACGATCTAAGGGCTCCTGATCGAATGACCAGGATGCATTTTTTAATGTGGAAAGATGAAAACGCCCCTCACAAAAATCAACGGTCAAAATCTCCCAAAGGAGATTCGACAGCCAGGAGCTTACGTATTTAATGGAAATACTAATCAGGTTCCCTCATTTGTGGCCAAATCAACTGACAGGTGAAAGAAGAGAGGAGATCTCGCAGCCGCGATCTCCACCCAAAGAAGGTCGCACCGCGAGCCCAAGAGGAGAAGAGAGATTGCCCAACGGTGATCTAGCACGGGTAAGAGGAAAGGAAGAAAAAAAAGGAAGAAGAAGGGGAAGAGACCGAGAGAATAGAGAATGAGGTGGTGCTCGTGGCAAGCAACCGCGAGCGAAGATGGGTAGAGAGAGGAAGAAAAATGAAGATAAGAAAAAAAAGAAGAAGAAAACGGGAACTGAGGGAGAGAGGAGTAGTGGCAATGGCAGCCATGGCCGCATGCATGAGGAAGAAGAAGAAGAAAGGAGGGGAAGAGAGGAAGAAGAAAAAAATTGGGGGAACCGCGAGCGGTGTGGTGTCATGAGCGCGTGGTGCCGCGAGCAGCGTGGTGCCGGGAGCGGAGAAAAAAAAGAAAAGGAGAGGAAAGCTGTAGTTCGGTTACATGCAGGTGGTGGTGTGGGAGGCATGAGCAGCCTAGGCTGTAAGCGGGATATGCCAGTGAACAAAGGAGGCTGCACCGCGACCACCAGAGGGCACTCCGCAGAATCCGTAGGCTCCGGACACGTGTGGTGTTCTACCATTGCGTTTGGAGGTTTTGTGAGAGGCAAAGGCCAGAATCGTGGGATTCGGTGTTTTCCTCGCATATGTTGCGACCCGCCACCGCATGGGGAGATCTTGTGAGCCGATTTGAGTAGTTTGGTCACAGTTCATGTGCTACCATGAATGAAAACATATGGAAGACCAACCCGAGGCTACCCTTGTGCCTCCTCCTGTAACTAGAGGTAAGTCCCCTCCATCCCATGCAGTTTGACCGGTCCAAACTGGTCTCACTGGTTTGAACTGGCCCCAAACCAGTTCTATTGAACCGATCTAGTTGTGTTAGACCGGTTTTAACCGATTTTGGTTTTTCTATGCAGGTTCAAAATCTGCTCCAAGCATCCCTGCGGCGAACTGAGCTATGTTCCTTCGAGATTCCCAAACTGATTCAATGTAGATTCCCCAAATTAATCTTTTAACACCACTTAGTATAAACTAACTCATTATTTTAATTAGTTAGGATTATATTAAATTAAAATAATTAGTTACTAAGATTTAATTTCGTTCATAGAAAATTTTATTAAAGCTATGTACAGTTTCAAGTAGACAAAGTGGAATTAGAAAAAATGGCGTAAAGTGAATGTTAAAGTCTTAATCGTCCAAAATGTTGTAAGTATTCCCCAGTGGGACTACAGGCTATCACACTAGCATCATGGGCTTGTGGAACTCCAAAAGATATATGGGATTTGCTTAATGGTGTAGCTGAGAAAACAAATAGACCTCTTAGATTAGGTTGGATGCATGGTGAAAATTGCTAATCTACCAAAGCTATTTTGGGGTAAAACACTCTACACTACTTGCAACTTAATGAATAGATCTCCATAAGGTCCTTTAGATTTTGATATTCCTTAGAGAGTATGGTCAAAGAAGGATGTCACTTATTCTCATATAAAGGTATGCAGATTATTCATGATTCCAGTTAAAAAATTAGGGTTGTCACAAGGAAAGTATGTTCAACAAGTTCTAAAAAGATTTAATACTAAGAATGCTAAGCCAGTTAGCACACCGCTTGCTAACCACTTCAAACTTAGCAAGAAATCATGTCTTTTTACTGAAAAGAAAAAGGAAGAAATGACAGTTTTTCCTTACTCCCCTATAATTGAGAGTTTGATGTATGCTATGATTTGAACCTGACTAGATATTGCTCATGCTATTGGTTTGGTCAGCAAGTTTCTCTCTAATCTCGATAAGGACCACTGGGAAGTAGTAAAATGGACTTCAGATATTTGAGAGATACTTTTATAATGTACTTATGTCTTGGAGGCTTAGAACCAATTTGATAGTGCCTAAAAATGACATCATTATCCCTTACTTTTGAATTGTTAAACTTGATGGTATGTTATCTGATCCGAGCTATTTTTTATATTTTGTTGCAGGACAAGAGATAAGGACGAAACAAGGAAAAAAAGCATGAAAAGAAGAAGAGTTCGTAAAAAGAGTCATCAGTCTAGAAAAAAAGCCTTGGGCAAGGCTTGGTCTAGTAGATAGACAAATTAGCCTTGGGCAAGGCTAAGAGTCACACACAGTAGTAGATTTAAATTAAAACGTGCGTTTTTTAAATCTGGAAAAGGATATTATTCCAGCAAAGATCTGGGGTCAAAAATCAAGGGAAAAATATTCTGAAAGGCTTGGGATAAGCATAAGATCAAGGAAAATGATCCTAATCAACAAAAGAAGAAAAGTGTAACTCCTTTTCTATAAAAAGGGCGATTGTAAAGAAGAATCATAATCTCTCTTTTTCCCGAAGCCGCACACAGTAGCTTCTGTAATTTTTTATTCTTCTTTATTCTTTCTTCTACCCTTCAAGAGCTCATTTATATTATAAAGTCCACAATGAGTGGCTGATTTATTTTTCTTTTTCCTAGCTGATAAGATCTAGTCAACTCTAACAATGTATTTGTAAGATCTAATCGAATTAATTTGAGTTTTATTTCTGATCCAGTATTTATTTACATCATGCACCTATATGTATTTGTTGTTTTAAATATGTTTGAATAAGATTCGTCATACAAAAAGAGAAACTGCAAGCAACTAGCCAAACTCCTTAAATTCGTAATTATTTAAGTGGTTCTGGCACCAAGTAGTGATCGGTGCCATACTGAGGAGGTAAGTAATCTAGTTGACCGGTTCACACGGATGAATTCGAGGCCGTTGACAAGTTAAATCCTATAGACATTCTCAGGACTTCTTGACAACGAAGAATCAACTAACGAACATTTTTTGGTTAGTTTAGGAATAAGAAAGGATTAGTTGTCAAAAATATTTTCAACAACTATAACTGATTTACCATATTTTGGGTAAAATAAATCCTTGCATCTATGAACAATTACATTACTAGAGCTAGCTATTTCATCAACTAGAAATTCTTCTTATAATTGTTTTAGTTTCTACTTTGTAGTCAAGAGTTTGTTTAATGTTATTTTTCTTATTGTTTATTTTATATTTTGTGTATTAGATTTTACAAAACCCCTCTTATTTACTTTTCATTTGTTGGTCAAGGAAGAAAATTGGTTTTCAATTCCTTGTGGATTCGATCCTTCTTATCACTACTATAATATTGTTTTATTGGCTAATTAAGAATTTATTTTTGGTAGATTTGACACCCATCAAATTTTGGCATCGTCACCGGGGACTTGAGATTAACTAATTATTTTTCTTTTTTATGACTAGAATCGAGGCTTGGTGGATATTTCACAAGAGGTTTTGTTTTGCTAAGCCTTGGGCAAGGGTTACGCAGTATTGAACTCAAGGTGCATCAACAACATAACCCTTGGGCATGGTTTATCTAAATACTTCCAAACTGGGATTCCTATGTCATCATGGCAGAAGCCTTGGGCAAGGCTTCTACTTGATCTGCAAAAAGGCTATGAAGTTTTTGACCTTCAGAAAAGGCCTAAATTGTCGCTCTAAGCCTTGGGCAAGGCTCATGCGATCTTTACAGCCTGGTGACCCACTGGTCCTATGTGCAATTTCTCCTTTGATAACATTCAGCTTTCAGTAATTTATGCAGACCCTCCATCCGTTTTGTACCTTTGTTGATACCTTCTCGCTGTCTTGGTTTTCTATCATTGTTATTCCCGTTTTCTTTGGTACTATTTGCACTGGACTCACCCATTTGCTATATGAGATTGGGTAGATGACTCCGACATCTAGCAACTTCAAGAACTCCTTCTTCATAACCTCCATTATCAATGGGTTTAAATGCCTCTGTGCTTCTTTATTGGGCTTGTTGTCTTCTTCCATTAGAATTTTATGCATCAAAGTGGAAGGTGATATCCCCTTAATGTCTGCTATGTGATGGGTGTCGAATCTACAAAAAATAAAATTACAATTAACTAAAAACATTGAACTGTAGTAGTGGTAAGAAGGGTCGAATCCATAAGGAATCGAAAATCGATTTTCTTTCTTGATCAACAATTGAAAAGTAAAGAAGATAAAGAAGAGGAGGGTTTTATAGAGCTGGTTACTCAAAATATAAAATGAACAATAAGTAAAATAGCATTGAGAAAAATCTCGACTGCAAGTTATAATCTAAGCAGTTATTATAAGGATTCCTAGTTAATGAGATGGCAAACTCCAATAATGTAATTAATTATGGATACAGGGATTAATTTTATTTAAACTATGGCAAACTTGTTATAGTTGTTGGAAATATTTTGACAACCAATCCTTCCTTATTTTTAAACTAGTCAAGAAATGTTCATTGATTGCCCTTTTCGTTGTCAAGTAGTCTTGGGAACATCCACAGGATTTAACTTGCCAGTGTCCTTAAAAACTAGAAGAACCTTATTCAAGTTGCTGGATTCATCTGCGTGAATTGGTCAATTAGATCACTTACCTCCTTAGTGTGGTATTACGTACCAAAATTGCTAAACCAATTATGGATTTGAGTGATTCGGCCAGCTATTTGCAGCTTTTAGACGCGTTCAACAGGCCATGTTCAAACAGATTCAATGTAACAAATATATGTGGATGCAGGAAGTAAATAAAACCAATGATTGAACAAAATGTGAATTAAATCAATCAGATCTCACAAATACATTACTAGAGTTCACCAAATCTCAACTAGAAAAAAATAAATAAATCAGCCACTCATGGTGGACTTTTTGACACAAATGAGTTCTTGGAGAGTAAAGGGAAGAAGAGAGATGGAGAAGGAAAAATCACAAAAGCAACAGGAACTGCTGTGTGCGACGTCGAGGAAAAGAAAGGATGATTCTACTTTGACAACCACCTCTTTTATAACTGACAAGAGTCTAGGGTTTCTTTTTCTTTTCTTTCTTTTATTTACGATCTCGTTCCTTGATTTCAGCATATCCTTATCTTTCCATAATGATTTCCTCATGATTTTTGGCCCTTGGATCACAGCAAGGTGGATATCTCCTTAGATTTTCAAAAGGCTTACCTTTTCTTTAAGCGCACTGCAGGTCGATGTACAAGCCTTGAGCAAGGTTTGTTTCTGTTGCACGTTACCATTTTAAATATAAATTTCACTTTGGCCTTAGCCAAGCCTTAGTGGATCATAACTTGGGTCCTATTCTACTAACTTAGCTGCAAACCATGCCCAAGGGTTAGTTGTGTTTTCCTATTTCTGCTGAAATACAAGCCTTGGGCAAGGGTTGTGTATAGGGGCCATTGCATGCTGCAACTGTGGGGTCTTCACCTTGCCTAAGGCCAAGGCCGTGACAGATGGTAATTCTATAATTTTTGCTCTTACTTCCTGCCATTCTTCCAGACTTTAGGTTCCAACTTCTATCCTGCATCAAAATGGACAGAATAACATAATCAACCAGTAAATAATCCATTTTAGACACACGAATGTAGGTGGCAAGGGTGTTGTTTTTACACCCTATCACTATGATCCACCTGACTATTTCCCTGTGTTCTTAGAGCACTCTGATTGGTCTTTCTTCTTCTGTCTTGCTCAATTTATTGGAGATTATCACTGGACAAGTTTTTACTTCTCCCAAGAACATGTATTTCAGGTGTCCAGACAATGGCTTCAGCTCTAACTTAGGTGCCTGCAAACAGAAAGAGAGAGTCTTATGTGAGAAACAGGAAGATCTATATATGGGGAATTACGTTTTTGCCATTTAAGTGATGCCAACTCAAACACGATCTCCTGCAGATTTTTATCAATGACAGTCTTCCTCCAGAATACCTAAGCTATTAACATTCAAAGCATTACAGAGCATAATATTCAACTCATCACCATGACATAAATCAAAATATTTCTAATTCAAAGAGTCTACGATGTCCACACCATATGCACTTGATAAATTAGTAGGGTACTTCATGACATCATACACATTAAACTTGACTACCTCCCCATCGAATTCCATGGTGATGGTACCATCTTGTTTACCTATTTTAGTTTTGGCAGTGCTGAGGAATGGTCTCCCTAATAAAGGATCTGATGAATTGGGAGATTTATCATCATCCATATCTAGCATGTAGAAATCAACTAGAAGAATGAGATTGTTTACCTAGACTAGCACATCTTCTAAAACTCCTTCGGGGTAAATAACAGACCTATGGACTAGCTGGATAATGATGCCAGTTTCCTTTAACAATCCAGTGTTCAACTTAGAGTATATAGACAATGACGTCACATTTATGGAGGCCCCAAGATCACACATGACCTTTCTTATGCCTAAGGTACTAATTTTACATGAGATGACAAACATACCTTGGTCTTTGCACTTGGGAGGCAGCTTTCTTTGTATGATGGCTAAGACATTCTCTCCACACTCTCTCTTTTGTTGTAGCTTATTTTCTTTTATTTATACATAGCTCCTTTAGAAACTTGGCATAACAGGGTATCTATTTGATCACCTCAAGTAGGGGAAGGTTTACCTCAATCTTGTAGAAAGTCTCTAGGATTTTTCTATCTTCTTTCTCCTTCTTTGTTTTGGTAAATATTTTCAAGAATGGTGGTTTAATTGTGAAAGGTGCCAGTTGATCAGAATCCTATTTTGTTTAGCAAATGTTCTCATCATCAGTTACTTTAGGAGTTTTGCCCAAGGCTTCTAATTTAGTGTACTTTAGCAAGCCTTGTACAAGGCTTGCCCGACAAGAATTTTCTTGCACTTCTTTACCACTCCGCAGTGTGACTGCACTCACATTTAGTATTGAGTTTATTTTTATCTGAGAGGGAAGTTTACCCTTGGACTCCAGTTTGCTCATGGAGGATGCTAGTTGCCTCATTTGGGTCTTAAGATTTTGGATATCAACTCTAGTCTCCTGTTAAAATTGTTGAGTATTAATGGCAAGGGATTTTACTATTTCTTCAAGAGACATACCTTGCTTCAGGGATGCTAATTATTGCTGTGGGGGTGCCTTGTCTAATACTGCTGAAAGTTTTGCTACCTCGGATTATAGGTAAAGTTTGGGTGGTTTCTCCATCCAAGATTGTATGTATTAGAATATGAGTCGTATCTCCTCTACAGCTAGTTTTGGAATCCTCCCACTACATTAACATGCTGCTGGTCATCTTCTTGGAGTTTGAGACACACATCTGCTAGGTGTTCTGATGCGTCCTAAACAACACTAGCAAGTGCACTAGTCATATTAGTAATACAAATATGTGAATCTAAGTATCGTCTCACTAAGACCAAATTTTATAAACTAATTACTACACATAAAACTATTATTTGAGAAATAATGATCGAATCAAAGTAACTTAAAGTAAATTATAAAAATAAATAAAATTTCATAAAGTTAAATAACCACGTTGAATCAAAGATAAATCAATCAATAATGTTAGAGTCCACAATCCCTCTAAACTTGCCTAGATATCAATATTGATAGTTAAATCTGAATTAAGATTGTCAGGTTAATTCTAAAAACTGGTTAACCTTATTTAAAGATAACCTTTGAGATTTAAATGAAACTCTTATTCATATACTAAATAATCCAATTATCCAACTTTATTGAGGAATACGAATACATGTCATAAGTTAATTTTGCATTATCTATTCAAACAAATTTGTTATTGAACCTATTATACAAAATACTAATAATCATGTATTGAAATCTCATTGAGTAAATACCCTAACTTCTCTATTCAAACATCATTAAGGAATTCAATCATCAAAATATCGATACAAGTATTAAGCTCAATGAATTTGCATAAAACTAACTCAAATATCATTAATCAAAATCAATACCCATTATAGTTTAGGGTTCATATTTTTCCTAACAAAAACAAATCTAATCCATAATTAAATCTAGAAAGCAAAAATTGAAACTAAAAGAAAATATGATAAAATAAAATCAAACTCTCGATTGTGTCTTTGTCTTGAGCTTGATCTCCTCCCCAATGGAATTTTAAGTCTTCAAGGAGGAAGAATAAGAAACTCTCTAATTTAGAACAATCTTTCCAAAGGTGTCCCTTTGAATAATAATACTATGTCCTATATATACTAGTGTAAATAACAGAATACCCTAAATACAAATCCTAAGTGAAATAGGAAAGAAAACAAGGCATCTTAAGCAATTTAGGAAAAGTAAAAAATTCTATTTTTCTTGCGCATGACCATCTACATGATCATGCACCTGCTCATGTGGATTGTTGCCTTCAAAATTTTGTGTCAAGAGACTCTAGGACTGATGTGCATCACCACTTACATGATCATGCATCTGCTAGTGCAGGTTTCTACCCTTTTGTGCCTTCATCCCAAAACTTTTCAAATTCTATCAAAATCACCTAAAATTCATAAAATAAACTAAAGTTACTAAATAAATTAAAATCAACTAAAAAACTAATGAAAATTACTCAAAACTAACAAGCATTAAAACAAAAACAATCCTGATTGTGTATAAAATACACAATTATCAAACCACCCCACACTTAGCTCTTTACTCATCCTCAAGTAAAGTTAAAATTAAAATAAAGTGAAGAATCATCTTAAGCAACAATTAGACTCTAAAGTTCAATAAAATAGGTCTTATGCTCAACTTCAATCAACAAAATTCCATAGAAACTCAATTAAATGAAATCTAGAGAATTAAAAGATTATATTAACTTAGAAGAAAAGCCTCTTCATCCATAAGCATACAAGAATTGCAAATCATTAACAATCATGCCCTCTAACCTCCAAAATTGACCCCTTTTCTTTATTTTGATGTCATTTTTTTAATATTTTTAGCACCTTATTGGCTTGCTTAGAGTGACCTTTTAACGCGATGGCATACATTGGTGATGCAGGCACCCGGTTACTCAGTTGGGCACAACTCTAGATGGCTACTAGTTCTACTCATAACCACCATTTTATTTTTTGAGCAAAATTAATCCACTAAGGTGTAAACCCCCCCTATCAAAGGCAACTGCGTTCCCAAGGCTCAAACTTGAGACCTTTAGTTAAGCTAGCATAATGCTAAACGATTAAGCTACGCCACTTGGTGGTGTAAAATTGAGTGATTAGTAGAGTAAGTTTTTTGACTACTAGCTCTTCTCATAACCATCATTTTATTTTTCGAGGCAAATTGATCCACTAAGGTGTAAGCTCTCCTTACCAAAGGTAGCTGCATTCCCAGTGCTCAAACATGTGACCTTTGGTTAAGCTAGCATAATACTGAACCACTAAGCTACGCCACTTGGTGGTGTAAAATTGAGTGATCAATAGAGTAAGTTTTTATGATGCTTTTTTTTATTTTTGAGAAAATGGGGACAACTAAGAAAGTATAAGAAACACAAAAGTTTGTAAAAAGTAGAACTAATACTACCTACAGCATTCACAAGGTCAATCTCTATATCAATATAATACAAGAAATAGTAAAACTTTTAAAACATTAAAGTCACTTGGAATAAAGATGAAATCCATAGAATGTACTAGACCTACAAAATTGAAATAAATGATTTTTACTATCACCTTAAAATTCTCCAATACTTAAGTTCAACAATTCAACAATAAGCTCAAGCTTGACAAACACAATGCTAAGTATGCATGAGTTCATAAAAAATTTCAATTACCCCACCCCACACTTTTAGAACAAGCTTTATCCTCAACGCTAAGAAAAATAACCAAAAGAGATAATAAAAATTGAAGCATAATAGTATAGAATACTCCCCTAAAAATTTTTGTGAGGACAATAGTTGTTGGTCTTATGGGTGTTGACTTGCTATCCCTTTTTCCTAGTTAAGTTTAAACGTGCATGAGCGACTGCATGACCATGTAAATGCTCTGTATCTTGTTGTCCTCCATTGTTTGTCACGTCTAATACCTTTAAAACCCAACCAAGTGAGAAAAACTTACTTAGATTATCCCATAAGACAAATCCAAGAAGCAACCCCACACTTTTACCAACACATAGCACTTAGGATTGACTAAATATATTGAAAATAATGAACAATTACTCCTAAAAATTTAAAATAAGAAAAGACAATTAAATATAAGGGTAAAGAAGTAGTTCTAAGTAAAAGTCATTAGTTTGACCTTTTTTTGGAGCTCAGTCTCTCGATTTGAAGGCTTCGGTTCCCAGATTGAATCGTCCTTCAAAATATGGCTTAAGCCTATGCCCATTAACTTCAAAATATGCTACTTTTTTATGTTTAATCTCTATTGCTCCAAAGTCAGAAGTACTTGCCACTTCATATGGCCCTCTCCATTTGGATTTAAGTTTACCAGGAAATAACCTCAATGTACTATCATAAAGTAACACCTTTTGAGCTGGTATGAACTCCTTTTTGATAATTTACTGGTCATGGCAATCCTTTGTCCTCTTCTTGTAAAGACTTACATTGTTATATGCCCATTGACGAAACTCTTCGAATTCATTTAGTTCCAATAAATGATTATCACCTACATTTTGAATATTAAAATTTAAAAACTTAGTAGCCTAATAAGCTTTATGCTCAAGTTCAACTGGTAAGTGACATGCTTTAACAAAAACCAACCTAACTTGTGATGTACCAATGAGTATTTTCAAAGCAATTCTATACACTGATAGTGCATCATATAACTTGATTGCCCAATCTTTCTAAGAAGCACTAACAGTTTTCTCTAAAAAAATTTTTAGCTCTCAGTTGGAAACTTCTTCTTGTTCACTCATTTGTGCGTGAATAAGGTATAGAAAACTTATATCTAATCCCATATTTCTTTAACAACTCTCTAAATTGGTGATTACAAAAATGCTTTCCACCATTACTAATAATACCTCTAGGGGTCCCATACCTTATAAAAATGTTCTATCTAAGGAATTGAACTACAATTTTTGAGTTATTGGTTCTTGTAGCTATAACTTCTACCCATTTTGACACATAATCAACAGCTACAAGAATATACTCTTTCTTATATGAAGATAGGAAAGGTCTCGTAAA
The DNA here is from genome assembly GCF_054855325.1 of Carica papaya. Taxonomy (NCBI): domain Eukaryota; kingdom Viridiplantae; phylum Streptophyta; class Magnoliopsida; order Brassicales; family Caricaceae; genus Carica; species Carica papaya. The sequence goes on from NC_142310.1 coordinate 12,476,878, forward strand.
GTCTATACCCCAAACATCAAATATTTCACACACAAGAATATTGGTTAGGGGCATTTCATCCCTTAATTAAATCACTTTTGCAGCTGCTCTATTTGCTCCAAAGTGACCACCTACCTCCCTATCATGACAATGACTCAGCATGGAATTGAATTCCTCTTCAGGCACACATCTTCTAATCACTTGATCTAGACAAAGTTTAAATGGGTAAGGCTCATCTCAGATAAAGTACTTGACTTCAACAATTAACTTTTTTCTTTGTTGAAAATTAAAATCCTTTGGTATCCATGCTCTTGCAAGAAAATTAGTTATACTAGCATACCATGACAACTTATACGAGATGGAAAACATAACATAAAACTTCTCATTAGGAAAAATTTTAGAATTCTCCTCTTTTATAGGTAACATATTTTCTGTTCTTGATAAATAATCAATTACTAGATTCTCTGCTCCTTTCTTATCTCTAATCTCTACATCAAACTCTTATAGTAGCAATACCCAACGAATCAATCTTGGTTTAGAGTCCTTTTTAGCAAAAAGATGCCTCAAATATGCATGGTTAGTGAAAACAATTTTTTTTAAACCTATTAAATATTATCTAAATTTCTCAAATGCAAAAACAATTGCTAGGAGCTTCTTTTCAGTTGTACTATAATTGAGTTATGGGCCTGTGAGGGTATGACTAACACAATAAATGGTTTTAGAAACTTCATCTCTCATTTGCTTAAAGACAACTCCTACTGCATAGTCACTAGCATCACACATAAGCTCGAAAGGCTCACTCCAATCAGGTCCTACAATCACAAGGGTTGTCATTAATGTTTCCTTCAATATGTTAAAAGCCTGCAAAAAATCATTATCAAAGTTAAATTTAGCATCTTTCATAAGTAAATTACTTAAAGGTTTGGTTATTTTAGAAAAATCCTTGATAAATCTTCTATAAAAACCTGCGTTGCCTAAAAAACTTTAAACAGCTCAAACATCTGTTGGTGGTGGCAACTTTGCTATCAACTCCACTTTTGCTTTATTTACCTCAATTCCTCTTTTAGAAATTTTATGTCCAAGAATTATTCCTTCTGTCACCATGAAGTGGCATTTCTCCCAATTCATAACTAAGTTTGTCTCCTCATATCTTTGCAAAACTAACTTTAAATTATATAAACAAGAGTCCAATGTTAGTCCATAGAGGGTGAAATCATCCATAAAAATCTCAATAAATTTTTCAATCATGTCATGAAAGATGGACATCATACACCACTGAAATGTACCCGATGCACTGCACAACCCAAAAGGCATACACCTATAAACAAAAGTACCATAAGCATAAGTAAATGTTGTTTTTTCTTAATCTTTCAGGAAAATAGGAATATGAAAATACCCGAAATAACCATATAAAAAGTAATAAAACCTATTACTGCTAGCCTTTCTAGCATTTGATCCATAAATGGTAAAGGAAAGTTGTCTTTTCTAGTGGCTGAATTTAATTATCTATAATCTATACAAACTTGCCACCTTATTACTATCCTATTAGGGATCAATTCATTATTCTCATTTTTAACTACAACCATACCTCCCTTCTTGGGAACTACTTGAACAGGCCTAGCCTACGAACTATTAGAGATATGATAGATAATACCTGCATCAAGTAACTTTACCACTTCTTTTTTCACTACCTTTTACATGGCTGGATTCAAAAGCTTTTGTGGTTGAATAGTCGGCTTGAAATAATTCTCCATGTAAATCTTGTGTATGCAGACGGTTGGGCTTATTCCCTTAATATCAGAGATCAACCACCAATTTCTTTTTTGTTCCTCCTCAAGACTTCAACCAACATCTCTTCTTCAACTCTATCAAATAAGTAAAAATAATTATTGAGTTAGACTCCTTCCCATGAAACACATATTTGAAATAATTAGGTAAAGGCTTAAGCTCCATTTTTGTTGTCTCTACATGTGGCTGCTCCTTTGTTCCTATCCTAACGTTTGATAGAGATTCACTCTCTAACTCCAATTCCTTTTTCAAATTAGTATCCTCCTTTTCAAGTTGTGCTTGATAGCATGAGACATCTCTCAAAATTTTCTTCCATTAAAATGGCTTGTTGTTGTTCATATGCACAATTATCAATAATATCAATTGCACAACACATATCATCCAAGCTAATAGAAGGATTTTTCATTGCCTTCTTGATATCAAAGACTATCTCCTTTTCATTGAATTTAAGGGTTAATTTACCATTCTTTACATCTATTAATGCTTCAGTTGTGGCTAAGAATGGCCTACCTAAAATCAGTGATAAATCAAACTCAACATCCATATCAAGTATAATAAAATATATAGGGAAAGTAAACTCTCCTACTTTTACCAAAATATCCTCAATGATTCCTACAGGTATTTAAATTGATATATTTGCAAACTGTAGAACCATGCTTGTCTCCTTCAGCTCCCTAAGGTAGAGTCTCCTACAAACTGATAATGGCATTAGGTTAATACTAGAACCCAACACATAGTTCCTCTTTACATTTAAAATTGCCTAGTTCACAAGGTGTTGAAAAACTCCCTAGATATTTAAGCTTTGTATAATGACACTACACTTTGTAGTAAGCATTACTGTGCCATATTCCTCAATCTTTTTCTTATTAGAAAGGATATTCTTAAAAATTTTTGCATATAGTGGCACCTGTATCAAAGCCTCAACAAATGGAATGTTAATATGTAATTTCTTAAAGATCTCTTAAAATCTAGCAAACTTAGCATCACTCTTGTCCTTCCTAATTCTATCTAGGTAAGGAAACTTATTAACATCTACGCTAGAGTTTAAATTGAGAATTGTAGAGCTAGTATTTTTCGTACCTTGCTCTTCCACACTTACCTTAACTGGGTTTGATTGAATCACCTTATCAACTTTTGCCTTTTGTTTTGGCTCCACCAACACCTTCTCATTTCTTAGTGTAATAGCCATGAAATGCTCCTTGAGATTAGTCTCTGAGTTACTTGGTAAAAACCCTTGAGTTCGGCCCGCAATATCATTGGCTAGCTATCCAATTTGTGTCTCTAGATTGTCCATGAAAGCTTAATGATTTTGCAACCTTTTGGTAGACTTAATGAACTTTGTCATCAACCCCTCCAAGTTAGATTTATTTTTTTGTGGCGGAGGTTGTTGAGGTGTGAATCCTTGTGGTGGTTGTTTCCTTTATTATTATTATTGTTCCATGAGAAATTTTGGGTGATTTCTTCTACCAGGATTGTAAGTATTGTTGAAAGGATCATTTTACCTGTGAAAATTATTAACAAAATTAGCTTATTCAGGCACATTATTAGTAGTAAATGTGTCACCTACTTGGCACTCTTGATTTGAGTGCCCTCCTCAACAAGAATCACAAACAGTTGCCACTACAACTAATTTTTGCAATTGCAACCCTTGTAGATTCTTATTCAATGCTTCCATTTGAGTCGTTAATGCTGTAAAACCATATATATTATAAATTTTAGCGGCTTTCTTTGTAGATTGTCTTTTAGTTGGCCATTCACTTGAGTTGGCAGCCATCTCCACTATCAATTCATACGCTTCTTCAGGTGTGAACCTCCACATGAAGCATCTATCATGCTTCTGACTTGGCTATTAATTCCATTATAGAAGGTTTGTACTCTCTGCCAAATAGAGAATTTCTCTTGAGGGCATCTTCTTAGAATATCCTTATATCTCTCCCATGCTTCATAAAGGATCTCTTAATCTCCTTGCCATAATTTAGTAACCTCACTGATTAATTGTGCAATTTTAAAAGGAGGAACATATCTACTAAAGAATTTTTGCGTCAACACATTCCAAGTAATTATGGAGTTCAATGGTAGTGATTGCAATCAGTGTTGTGTTTTATCCCTTAAAGAGAAAGAAAAAAGCCTAAGCCTATTTGCATCTTTACAAACTCCATTGAACTTGAAAATATCACAAATTTGGAGGAAACTAGCTATGTGTTGGTGTGGAGCTTCACTAGGCAATCCTCCAAATTAAAAAGTCTATTTGATAAACTGTAGTATTATTGGCTTGATCTCAAAGTTGTTAGCTTGAACAACATATCTCAAAATGCTCGGACTTGTCCCTTCCAACGATGGCATGACATCGTCTCTCATGGTGTGAATAGGTTGAGCACCTCTAGCACCATTATTTTTCTCACCTCCTTCAAGAAGGTTGTTTTAATTCTCCACCATGTTGAGTTGATAGTTTGCTCTTCTTCTTGAATGAAATTCGTTCAGGTTCCAGATCAAATTTTGCTAATGGCTCCTCATAACTTCTGTTCATACACTAGCAAAACTTGAAACAGAAGAGAAATAAATTACAAATTAAAAATCTCAATTTAACAATTGATAACAATATAATAATTTCTAAATAAATCTTTGGTCCCCCGCAACAGTGCTAGAAACTTGATGTATCCTAGACAACACCAGCAAGTGCACTAGTCATATTAGAAATATAGATATGTGAATCTGAGTATTGTCCCACGAAGACCAAATTTTATAAACCAATTATTACACTTAAAACTATTATTTGAGAAATAATGATCGAATGAAAGTAAATTATAAAACTAAATAAAATTTCAGAAAGTTAAATAACCACAATGACTCAAAGATAAATCAATCAATAAAACAATGTTAGAGTCTACAATCCCACTAAACTTGTTAAGATTGACAGGTTAATTCTAAAGTCTAGTTAACCTTATTTAGGGATATAACCTTTGAGATTTAAATAAAACTCTTATTCAGAAACTTTCATAAAAATCTACATATAATCAACCCAATTATCCGACCTTCTTCAAGAACACAAATACATGCCACAAGTTATTTTTAAATTATCTATTCGAATAAATCTGTTATTAAACTTGTTATACAAAACACCAATAACCTTGCATTGAAATCCCATTGATTAAAAACTCTAACTTCTCTATTTGACACATCATTAAGGAATTCAATCATCAAAATTTCAATACAAGCATTAAGCTCAGTGAATTTGCATAAAACTAACTCAAATATCAATTAATAAATATTAATACCGATAATAGTTTAGGGTTCATGTTTTCCCTGACAAAAATAAATCTACTCCGTAATTAAATCTAGAAAGCAAAAACTGAAACTAAAAGAAAACATGATAAAATAAAATCAAACTCCGGATTGTGTCTTTATCTTGAACTTGATGTCCTCTTCAATAAAGTTTTGAGTCTTTAAGGAAGAAGAAGAAGAAACTCTCTAACTTAGAACAATCTCTCCAAAAGTTTCCCTTTGAATAACAATAATATGTCCTATATATACTTGGGTAAATAATAGAATACCCTAAATACAAATCCTAAGTGAAATCGGAAAGAAAAAAAAAACATCATAAGTAATTTAGGAAAAGTAAAAATTATACTTTTCCCACACATGACCATCAGCATGACCATGCACTTGCTCATGCAGATTGCTGCCCTTAAAATTCTGCGTGGAGAGACTCTAGGACTCTTGTGCATCACTATCTGCATGAGCATGCATTTATGAGTGTAGGTTTCTGCCCTTTTGTGCCTTCATCCCAAAACTTTCTAAATTCTCCCAAAATACCTAAAATTCATAAAATAAACTAAAGTGATTAAATAAACTAAAATTAAATGAAAAACTAATGAAAATTACTAAAAACTTGCAAAAACTAAGCATAAATAATCTGATTGTGTGTAAAATATACAATTATCATGTCCTAAGTGTGTGTAAATGCCACAGACTCTCGCCCATGGGGCAAGCCTTATAATCATGTTTTACACCAGATGGGTTAGTTCAGAAATCTAAGATTCAAGGGAGGAGATACTTACTCGTTCAACCTCCTCAAGGTGTCTCGTGTAGCTTCGAATTAATGTGAGGTGACTACCATAATCGATATAACTCCATGACTTCTCGTGACATCTTGTTGACTATGGCACCACCATAGGCCGCATCTATCATTTTCCTTTCTGAGAGAAGTAGTCCCTCATAAAAGTAACGGATGAGTGACTATTTTGATATGTCGTGTTGCAGACAGCTTACGTAGCGTTTCTTGAATCTCTCTCAGTAATCGTGAAGGCTTTCGGTATCCTTTTACTTAATCTCTCTTCCTATTCCTATAGTGCAAGAAGTGGGGAAAAACCTGCTTAAAAATGATATCACCATCTCAGTCTAGGTTGTGATGGAACTAGGAGCTAGGTAGAATAACTACTCATTGGCTACATCATCCAACTAGAAGGAAAACGCTCTTAGCTGAATTTACTCCTTAGGGACTCCTTACAGCTTCATAATTGAACACACCACATGGAATTCATTAAGATACTTGTGTGGGTTCTCGTTCTCTAGCCTTATGAACTTATGTAGCAGATTAATTAAGCTAGACTTCAGCTCTAAAGGTACATCCAGATATAGGCAGGTAATACAGAGAGGTTACTAGTTTTTAGGTGGAACAGCCAGCTCTTAGAGGGTACGCTCTTGCGCCATCTACTCTGGTTTTATTTCAGTTTTAATGTTCGAACTACCTTCTTCAAACCTCATGTCCTACTGACACACTTGCCTCCTCATCTTGGTCTGCTCTATCAAACTTTTGTTTTTTTTTTCTATCTCTGGATAATAAGGGAGGGTTCTTCATGATCAGACCTGGTCATAAAAAGAAAGGACACAGTTAGTTACTTCAATTTTTCAGTGACAACCCCAAAATTTGATGGATATCCAATCCACCAAAAATAAATTCCTATTCGACAAATAAACAATATTATAATAACGATGAATAGGGACAAATCTACAAGGAATATAGTTCTAAGGTTCTTTCATGATCAGTAGTTAAACGAAGTGAAAGACTGGGGGTGTTTTTGCTTAAGGGTAAACTTAAACAACAAGAAGATTAAAAATAATTCAGTAAATAAAAATAAGCTAAAGGAGACTCGCAGAAATTAATTCAATAGAACAAGTAAACACGTATCAATTTATAATTAGATTTTCATATAAAGAAATAGCTAGGTTTTAGTTATGAAATTGATCATTGATGGAGTGATTGATCTTGATAAAATTTAATAAAATAGTTATAATTGTCAGAAATATTCCCACAACCAATCCTTCCTTAATCTTAAATCAACCAAGAAACATTCGTTGATTGATTCTTGTCGATAAATAACCCCCAAACGATACTTAATTTACCTATAGCTTGAAGAATTAGAAGGACTCGATTCTAGTTAATGGACTCAAATGCATGAACAATTTAACCAGATCGCATATTCACTTAGGATAAAATTAATTGTCCACTAATAATCGAACGAACCCAAATAATTACATATTTGAGATGTTCAAATGGCAGTATGCTATCGTGTCGCATGCCGAACGGGCCTTGTTCAAACGGCTAACAAGTAGTAATAATCAAACATGTAGAGATATATGCAAGTACTGAACTTTAACAAAGACAGAACTAAAAACAATTAGATCTCACAATACAAACTGGAACTTCGACTAAATCTATAATTGGAGAAGAGTTTACCATCCGCTCATGTTATGCCAAATATATAAAAGTACCTTTTTGAAGTTTTTACAGAGAGAAAATAATCTCAAAAATTGAAAAATTATTCCATTCCTTCGCTGCATACACTATTCTTCTCTTTCTTTAACTATTTAAAGGTTAAGGGAGTTGATTACATTTTTTAGCTGAGATAGTGTTTCCTTTCGATGATTCTAGCTTTCATCTTGCTTTCCAAATAATCTCTTCCTTGATTCTAAATTTTCGGCCTTCCAGATGCAACTTGATCTTCTTTTTGAATTTGAAGGCACCCTGTAGTGAGATTGTAAACCTTGGTTAAGGCTTATCTATGCATGACATGGTAATTCCAGTGACAGTCAAGGTGTTAGCCTCGTCCAAGGGCTATCCACGTACTGACCAATGTTTATGTTGCTGTGAGTATACAAACCTTGCTTGAGGCTTGGGACTTGTTGCTTTTGTTGGGGTATAAGCCTTGCTCGAGTCTTACACTAGAATTGATGATAACTTATGTGCAAAATCTGCTTTTGCGAGGCTTTTTTCCCTGAATTGAGCTCCGCCTCTCTACCTGCGTCAAAACAGACAAAATCATCTATATTAAAGAGTAAGCAGTCCAATTACATGCTCAAAATAAATAATTAATGATGTTTTTTATGCACTCTATCAACAATTTAAATTATAAAAATGTGTTTTTTTATCTACAACTGAGGCAGAGTACATAACTATGGCCGAAGCAAATAAAAAAAAACTCTGGATGAAAAGATTTCTCGAATAATTGGGTTTGAAGCAAGATGAGTATGTGATGAATTATGATAGTCAAAGTGATCTAGATTTGAGCAAGAACGCCACACATCACTCTCGAACTAAGCATATTGATATGAGATATCATTGGATATGTGAAGTGGTAAATAATCAAGAAATGTTATTGAAAAAGATTCACACTTATCAAAATTCAGCTGATATGTTGACAGAGTTGTTGATTCATGACAAGCATCAATCTGGCGCCAAGATGGTGGGACTTAGTAGTAATTAAGTGATAAATGAGTATACATCTCCTCATGGGCTGGGGTGGGAGATTATTGGTTCTCCATCCCACATGGCAAATTAAATAAAATTAAATAAATAAAGGGTGTTGGTAGTTTTTTGGGAACTAACATAAAAAAAGGGGTTTCTAATTTTTTTTCTCCGCATGAAAATCGAAAGAGTAATAGAGCATAAATTTTTAGTTCTCTCTCACTCTCACGCACGCAGACCAAAAAGGGTAGAAAGCTTGTCTTCAGAAAAGAAAAAGAAAAGCAAAACAGTTCAGAATTAATTTTCTTCCTCTTTGTGCATGGGTGACAAGGAAAGAAAAGGAAGGACTTGTCTTGTTTTGTGCACATAAATCGAGACAGGAAAAATTATTGACAAAGTTTGGTAATTTTCTTTGGTAACTTTTGAATTAATTTTTTGGAGAATTATTCTCTAATTTCTTGGTTTGATCATTCAAGAGAAATTAAGTTTGATTACGGAATAATTTATGTATTTTCTCTAGAATATTGTGTACTTGATTTCTGTGATAGTAGATTTGACTTAAAATTTGATTGAAAGTTTTTTCCTCTACATTGGAGGATTTTTCACATAAATCTTGTGTCTCTTTATTTTTGAGGTTGCTTCTTTATTTGCATTGGAATTAATTTACAATTTGATTGGCTTGAAAATATTAGTTGGGATTTGTGGATTAATTTTGTGATTATCTTAATTTGCACAAGTAAGATTATAATATTTTGGAAGATCCAACATAATTTGCTTTCTCATATATTGATTTTTTTTTTCCTCATTTCAAACAGAAGAAGAGATACACTCAAAAAAAGTAGATGCAATCAGCCATAACTTATTTTTATCTACTTGCTCTCAAGTTGCTTCAATTTCTACATTCTCTTTAAACATAAATTACTATTGCCCTCTCTTCATTTTTTTCTTTTAATTTTTCTCAATAATAAATTTTTTAGAGAAAAAATTTTATTCCAAGTAAAATTTAGTAATAACTAATTACATATTAAAAAAGAACTCTTAATTTGCATGGGCCAAAAAAGAATTTCAGAAAAGTTAAGGGAGACCTCGATCCGACAAGAAAAACTTGCAAAAGAGGTATGATATTTTGATTCATCTTTATGGGATTTTAATAATAACCTACTGTATATATCTTTTTTTTGGCGTACTTTTTTACCTTTTGGTCATATTTTGCTTTAGTTTTTTTAGACATTATGTTATTTTTTTATTATTGATTTTTTTATTAGAAACTTGATTGGCTGTTCTAAGTTTTAAGAACCGAAAAATAAAAGAATATGAAAAATTTTACTTGGAAGATTTAAAAATTATATGACATAATTTGGTTTTATATAGAGATATAGAAATCAAGGCTTGGAATATCTAAAGCATCCTTGAATTTAAAGCATTTTTAGATCAAATATACTAAAAAAGTCACCATATATTAAGTTAGCAAATTTATTGTTCAAGTTTTATTTGGGTCTCTTTTATTTTATAATTAATATAGAATAAAACTTCCATATTGAATTATTTATTCTTTTAACAATAAATACTATTTTGGATTCTGCTAGTTTACATTTGGGAGAGATAAGCATTTTTATAGAAAATTTCTACCAATTCAAACATAACTTCTAGACTTTAAAAGACAAAGGTATAATGCAATTTGTTTTTAATCCAAGCAATGAAAATCTCATGATCATCAACGATCTCTCATCAAAATTATATTATCAGAAAATCAACATCTTGGTTTATCTCCCTCTAGCTCTTGGACACAGCCCACAAGCCAAATATAGCATTAAACTCAAAATACTTCGTCCAATCTTTTCCTATAAGAGCATTGAACACATGTTTAAGGTAGAACTTGTACTTTAATGTGTAAGTTAATTATAATTTAACATTTCCATTGACTTTTATTTCAAGCATGTGAAGTGGACCTTTCCCTATGAATTTGTTTTAAATAGGAAGTATGACCTATGTTCGTCATTTTTAATAAAAATTGTATCTTTTTGAGTCAACTGTTTTGAACATAAATTGTCTTATACTATATGATGGTGCACTGCCCTTTCGACTGTATATTATTTATCATATTCATTTTATCTAGACTAACTGTGCTAATTTTAAGTGATTAATTATATATATCATCTTCAATCTTCATTTTTTGTGCTAATTTTAAAAGTTCACCCAAACTTTGTTATATTTGTTTCCCTCTTGTTTTGTAACTAAATAATTAAAAACTATATATTTAAAGTTTACTTATATTCATCTGACTTTATAAATTTATATGGATAGTGTAAAAACCTTTTTTATTTTTGTATTCATAATATAAAAATCATAGAATATCCATGAAAGCAACTCTAGAAAAATATTGTAATACTCATTTATATTAAGAGTCATCAACCTATTGTTTCGATATCACTACAATAAAGCTAAACAAAGTGAAATGTCCTCAAGTTTATCTCTTATTTATGTATCTTTGATGAAAGCTTAAGATCTTGTTGCTCTCTCTATCACTCACAACAAACAACCAAATATGTCTTAGATCATGATAACTGTAATAGATGGAAAAGTTGTCTTGATTTATAATTAAAAGAGTAATATCTTGTTTTTTACATATCGAACTAAAATATTTTCCTTATGGACCAAAGGAGGGATTTCAAATTTTTCTTTCTTCAAACATCCATCTTATGTTTAAACAGACACACAAACATATATACACAAATAGTAGAGAAAGTTAAACCCAATGAACTATATCAAATTAAGGACGGGGTCATGGCTAACCAATTATTGGTGATCTAACCCACTTCAACATCAACTAATAACAAAACATGCTAACCATACAAAACAAATTAAGCAGGCTATAATAAGCTAACCAAAAGAACCAAATATATTTTGTCTCATGAATCCAAGCTCCAGCTTATATTCAAAAACTCTAAAAAATAAGTAAATATAAGCAACATTAATGTTCCATGCAAAAGAAAACTAATTTTGGCTTTCTCAAATAATACAAACAATGTTTTCCACTGAACAGCTTTCAATCTTCAAATATCTCTAAGGATGAATTCACTTGGACCAGTCTAGGATCTTCCTCGGTGCCAGCTCTTCGATAACATGAAAAGTACTAATAGATGATGATATAATTGCGTGCGTGAATATTTGTGTAATCATCTAATTTTTCTGCTAGAAATAGTAATAAATAAAAATTATGCCTAAGACTAAAAAATAAATTAAATATTACTTTGATAATTGTAGTTATGTTTTGTTGTAGGATATCAAATTCATCTGTCATTTTTTTCAATGCGGTCAAACACCTAAATGCATAAAGAAACAAGATAATCTAATAGTAATAGAGAAATATTTAGTTTAATTTGATTAACACTTCATATATGGTTGAATTTAAATTCAAACTAAATGAAAATGTCATATAAGAGTATTTATACTAGGGTTTATTAGGATTAAGTTTTAGGCATGAGAGAAACACATTTTAGTTTAAAATTTTTCATATGGGTTCAATCATTTCATGAAATATGTTATACTTACAAAAATCATAAAAGTTTCAACCTTTTTCTTTTCTAAAATATCTTTTCTGCGTTGATAACATGTTATCGAACACATATATTGATATTATATTATATTAATAATCAATATTATACATTAACAAGAATTTTATGTAAACAAGAGAAAGGTAATAAAGACTTAGGTGATGTTGCTGGAGAAAAAAAATTCTTACATTGGTTTATACTTTTCTTCATGAATATAATGACATAATTCACTGTAAGCGTTCGTCATTCTATTACCAGCAAGTCTTCAATTCCATATTCAAGTGAACAAAAGATTTATTAGGTTACATTTATATTTACTTAAATAATGTGTAATGCAATAATACTTAAGTCTAATAAATAAAGAAAAAAAAGATATGGATTTTAACTTTAGGTGGAATTTAGACATAGACTAAAAACTTATACACATATAACCTCAAAAGGTTTATTCATTGATACTAGAATAATAAAGTTTTTAATTTCAAAAGTTGAAGATATGATGATATGATGAAACACGATAAGAAGACATTTCATATGGAAATTCCATGATACCTTAGAGACATTAAGTCTCTAAAGCGTTTACACTATAATTTATTTGATAATTTAAGTATTTTCTTCAATAATTTATTTGAATTGTAAAACAGTAACTTATATCTTAAGGTATTTATGAATAAACAACTCAAATTTATATATTTAACTTACTATTATACATTGTTATCAATTTACTATAAATTAATGTTAAAAAGTACTGATGAAGGGCTTTCACCTCTTAAGTATCATTAAAATTGATTTAACGGTTAACTAAATCTTTTACTATTCAATAGTGCCTTCACTTACACAACTTAGGTTTTTATTTAAATTGAGATTTTATATTCAAATTTATAACTATATATATGTATGTATATTTCTAGTGATGTTATAAAGAACTTACTATAGAATCATTAACTAACGATTAGTGGAAGATTTTTCTTTTGTACAAAATTTTATTATTACTAAGGCATGCTATGGCAATTTGCCGAATTTAATTTGGAAAATTCTTAAAAATTGTTTTAAAAAGCTATGGATTTCAAAACTTTTACTAGTTTGGCAATTTTCTCATGATGTTTTGATAAAGGGTTTGATGGATGGGATAATAAAATGAGTAATAATGTGAGATAGGAAAAGAAAAATTTCCAAAAACTAATTTGATTCATGTCATAACGATGTTTGATTTATAATTAAACTATACTAACTTTTTAAAGAATTAACTAGGATATTTTTCCCTTTAAGCTAATGTCAATTTGTTCTTAGCCCTCATAGACTATTTTGAATGCTTAAACCTTCTTGGCTCAACTGGTAAGCTAATACATTTTCTTGTTGGAATTCTGAATCTATGTACAAGTGGGAACAAAATTCTAAAACTTAATTATTGTAACGGCGCCGGAATGTCCAACAAAAATAAATTATAAATTAAGCGCGGAAGCAAAATGAATGGTTAAGCTTTACATTCCTTACACAATAACTTAAAGTACCGAATAGTGCTACGAAAATTACACCTTTGAAAGAAATACAAAAAAATAAGGAAATAGGCAGAAAATAAATAAAACTAGCATCCTACTCGCAACTCTCTTGCGGATCGGGCTCTAGATCCTGATCCTCTTGATCTGAAATGGTTAAATAAGAGATGAACTACACTAACCCAGTAAGAATATCACACTACTCACCGACACATAAATGAAGGTTGGTAGAAAATCAAAATAACTAATGGAGCACTTAATTAAACAAATATATTTATTAATAATAAAACCATTTATCGTCCATTTACCATAGCGAAATTTATAAAAAACAAGCTAGAGAGACAATAACATAGCCCTTATCATGATTTCATATGTAATCGGTAACATGCACACATTATAAATTCATATTCAATAAATCAAACAACAAATGTCCATTTCCATCAGCCTGCTGGTATCTATGGGGGTTCATAGGGATGTTCCCGCTACGCGTGAACTCTTTCCTTTAATATTCTAAATTAACGGGTCATTCCCATACCCCATCTGGTATGAGTGCCAAATTATTAAACCTCAATACCCCGTCCGGTATGAGGGCGAAACGGGCCGTCCCCGTACCCCGTCTGGTATGAGCGCTAAATTACAAGTCTTGATACCCCGTCCGGTATGAGACAATATCCACAATAGCATTCTCTATTGTATCTGATCCGTCCATCATCTCTCAAGATATCCAGTAAGGCTGCCGTTTCATCCATTCACTTAGTTACACAATTTTCTATTTTTTTCAGTCTCCATTTTTCAATTCAATTGTAATCACATAAATCAAACAATACATGCATTCAAAACTATAAAATCGATCAATGAAATACTATCATGCAATTAACTAAAAAATAATTCAACAGAATCAAAAATAGATAATTTTCAGTTCTTGCTCCATTAGTAACCCGTAATTAATTATGAATATTTTTTAAATTATACCAAATACCGTATTATTATTTATTTAGACTTCAATTCCATAACAGAGAATAGGGTGAGGGATTCTTACACAATTTGATGCCCGAAAAGCTAAACTATTGACTGTGCCTACTGGTGCTCCCCAAGTTCCTTGAATTTTTCTTCAGGGATTAAAACGCACTTTAAGTACCTACAAATGTCCCAAAAATCCAAAATCAATCTCAAGACCAATTTTTGGCCAATTCCAAAATTCTAGCACGACAGCTCTACCGTGCTCCAGCTCCGACACCATTGTCCGTGGCGGCGGTCTACCTCAAGTCAGCTGTTTTCGGCTATTTTCAACCGAATTCAGCCAATTTTGCATCAATCATTGCAAGAAAACACGTTAAGGAGCCTCGATTGGCCAAAAAACACAAAAAAAAACGAAACTCACCAGCGACAGAGCTCTTTGGTGCGACGGCTCCTCCAGCTCACGTTGCGGTTGGGTGTTTTGCTCTTGTCAACCTGTAGAGAAGGAAATGATGATCACAATGGTGGAAAAATTATGCAGAACGGGAATCGAAAAGGGCCTCATCGGAGGCATTTTGCGAAATTTCTTGCGGCGGTGCCATCGGATTTTGCCCGTGGTTTTCGGTTAATCCACTGGTATTTTTGCTCCGATTTGTCCATTGGGGTGTTTAAAATTGAATTCCAAGCAAAGGAGAAATTTTTTATCTCTTTTGGCGGTTGGAAATGGCTCTGGCACGGTGGCAGGTGGCGGCGGCTCTCCTTTTCGGCGGCTGGGTCTTCTTCTCCAGCGAGGGTGTCTGGCGGCTAGGGTTAGGGTTTGGTGTGAAAAGGGTTATTTATATCCATTCTCATTTAATTTGTGCCATCCATCGTGTTTGATATGAACTGTCTGATCGCGATTAAATAAGGAGTGAATCTAGGTCGTCCATCGCGATTTAATTTGGATCGTCCGATCACGTTTAAATAGGAAGTAGATCTAGACCATTGATCGCTTTTAAATTTGATCGTCTGATCACATTTGGGGGGGGGGGAACACATCTAGGTCGTTTGTGTGCGCGGGAACGGATCTGGACCGTTCGATCGTGGGCACGCGAATCGCCCGCGTGGCCTCCTGCATGGCACTGTGTCAACGTTCGTTGCCACGCGGCGCGTTCTACTTCGTCGGGACTGCTGACCGGGCATCCTACGTGTCACAAGTTTTAAATTGTATTTTGACATCTGTTTTCTGATTTTTCTTTCAAAAATACCCCTTGAACCTAAATTTTCACCCATTTTTCCTAAAATCGTTTTTAATTTCATCATCTATCAAATTTCTTTCATTTTTACACTAAATTAAAATTAAAAAATTAAAAAATTACAATTATAATTTAATTTAATTTACATTAAATTAAATTTGGGTATTACAATTATCATTACATAGTTTAGTTATCTATAACGTGATGACAAATCTTTGTAAAATAATAAAAATTAAGTTGATTTGAAATTTCTTGTAGGACTACAATAATATATCAATTCGGCATATTAATTTTAGTAGAACTTGAAATATATTATTTTAATTTTATATAGAACTCTATGTGAACTTAATTTTATATTATCATAATACAACTTTGGATATCCTAGTTAGATAATATAGATTTGTTTGAACGCTAAAAAGAAATTTAGAAAAAATATTATGTTTAAAATTATAAAATAATATGGTCAAAATATTTATTCATTCAATTTTAGTATAATAGAAATTTAATATAAGATTCCAAGCATTATATAAAAAGTATTATTTTCAATTTGCAGTCTATGTTAATGTGTATACAATATTTATTTACTAAAAGTAAATTTAAAAGATATTACTTATAGATGCTTGGTTCAATATCCTATGCGTAATCCAACCACTTGGGATAGTCCACCATTTGTTCATTCCTAATTATAAAAGCATAAACAATAAAAGATATGAACTTCAGGGACTTGCAAAACTTTATAGAGATATATATATGTAGGAATTTGCTGTAATAAAGATACAAACATGCGTAAATTAGAAATCATTAGTTCATAATTACAAAATCGCATTAATAAATTCCTTAATTGCATGACATTTGTTAATGCGGCTATAGAAAGTTCAATGTCTTCGCAGATCACGTGGGTCACTTCCAAATGAGCTCGACAAACATCATCATCTTCAAATTCTCTGAAATCCTTGAAGTTAGGTTTAAGAATCCCGTGTAACGAATAAGAAAAATAATTAATTTAAGAAAAATGTGTTTTATTTATATTATTTTTTCTATATATATATATATTTTTTAACCTTACGGAGGAAAGATTGTATCCAAGACAGATTAAAACGATGTGATAAATATACATAAATATTTAAATATATATATCATAAAATATACGTTACATAATATGCCATAAAATACATACAAATTATAAAAAATTTATTACTATTTACATTAAATTTTATTCTTATTTAATTAGTCAAAATAGTCGGGTTACTTTCATCCTTCACTATAAGATGGGATTGTGCTCCATGGCTATCTATCTTTTTAAATAGGATTTTAAAAAAAGGAATTCTTTTTCGAGTATATTTATGAATATGTATATATATAAATATATTAGAAAGAATGAAATAAATTTACTAAATATCATCACTTTAAATAGAAAATCCTTACTTTTGGCAGATAAAAGTGAAAAAAAGAAAAACTAAAGTTGAGTACCTTATCCTTGAGATTTTGGATGAAATTCTCAAGCTCTTGAGACAGAGTAAGCCCTACCATTTTTGTCTATTTGTGAAAAATCAAATTGCTTACTCTAATTCAATGAAACTAATTAGATTTTTCATTCAATTACTTGTACTTAATGTTTCAAGATATTTGTATGTATATATATTTATGCATGTAAGTATGATGTTTCAACATTTAACAATCTATTTATTTACCGTGATACATTAATATGTAAGCAATCTCTTATAGAAGTTTTTGTTGATATACCTAAGTGAATTAATAATTTAGATTTTATGTTTAAATTGGTAGGATTTTGATTTGGATTCTGTATCTGATTTGGAATTTAATTTTGATTATGTGTCCAATTTTATTTTAATTTTGATTTTTTATTCAGTTTCGATCTTCTACTAATTTAGATTTTAAGTCAACTTAGTAAAATTTTCATTTAGATTAATTTATATCCAATTAATAATTCGGACCTTACTTTACTGTAATATCTGCTAAAGATTTAAAATTTATATGAAATTCATTTGTATTTTTATGTTCAACTTATTTATTAGATAATGTAGATTCTATTAAAAAATAATAAAAATTAAGATCATATGACATACCATATATAATACCAATAAGAACTCCATACTTTCTATTCTTGACAATATTTGGAACTTTGGTTTCAAAATTTCACTTAAAATATAAAATGATGTTAGCTTTTTATTATTTCAAGGAAGCTTTCTGGTAGCTTCTACTTTGTAAATAAGTTTAAAAAAAACTCTAAATTAATTTTCTACACAGCCTAAAAGTACTAAAAAGTTCTTCTTCAATAAGAGTTTGTCTTTTAAACAAATGTAAAATTTTAATTTTATTTATAAATCCACAATTAAATCAATTAGTATTATATAATAAAAATACTCTGTAAAATGATCTAAATAGGTTTTTTTTGTGCACCTCTTTAATATTTGAAAGTGTCAGTACTTAAAAATTATTTACTATATTGCATTATTATTTGACTGTATTATCTTACTATCTGTTCTAAGTATAAAATAGTTTCTAAAAATAAGTTATTGGCTTCTTCATAATATTGATAAACTTAAGGGTCTCTCTTTTAAATATATATATATTTATATAAATGAGTTATAATTGAACAATATTTTTGGTAGTGAATCCGATATTATTAAAATCGAACTCACTAATCATTTAATACAAATATTGTACTACATATAAATATTACCAGATAAAAATGTTCAGATTTAGGAAAAGTCTTTTTGGTAGTGAATTTGATACTATTGAATATCAATTTACTAATCATTTTAATACAAAATATTGTACTATATATAAATACTACCTGCAAAAAAAGTTTAAATTCAGGATTATATATATCTATTATATTGAGATAGGATTTAGCTTTTAGAAAATTTCATAACTATGGATAATATATGTGTAGACATATATACATATATATGTATAAAATTGAGGATAAATTTTAAAATATAACCATCACTTTGTCATTCAAGTGCCAAATCATTTATACGAAAATTTATTAAAAAACTAATATAATTTTATAAATGACAGTATGTATTAAGTAAAATACCTATCTTTTCTAACTAGAATAAGTTGTCTAATTAGCTTGAAATTTTTTTTTACTAAATAACCTTGTAAACTTAGTATACTACCTTTTTTCTATGACCTCATATATTAATATTAGACAAAACAAAAAGACAAGTTAGTAGAAAAGATTTTTTTTCATAGCTAATCTCTATTTTCTAGTGAGTTTTAAAAATTTTACTTCATAAAACTTAAGATATAATATACATATATATCTTATAGTGGAGGTTTTCCATTTTTCACTAGCTAAAGAGTTTTTGTCATTGAATTTGTGACATCCTCAATGCGAATTAAGGTATAAGCGTGTCAGATACAAAAATATATTACGAGTGCATGATAAAAATAATATACAACAAAGCAAATTATTATAAATCTTTTATAAAATATATGAGTTCCAATTACATATATATAAAAATGAGGCCAGAAACAACATCAAAATACAAACTATTAAGATAAAAATGGCCGCTTCTATCATTATACTATTGGACTCATAAGAGTGCGGGAACAATCGTGCACTCAAAATTTGCAAATCCATGGGATCCTTATGAACTTCAAGGGGTAGGTCAGCGGACAGTTCCTCACTATCTTCCTCATCTGAGGGAGGTATGGAAAGAGTGAGTTTTATATGTTCAGTAAAAAAAATAGTATTTAAATAACATTGTAAAATTTAAAAGGTAAATTATTATATCATAAATATTTACCATTAGGTCACGTCAGAGTCCTATTTTACCTTATAAAGATAATTTATTTATTAAAGAAACATCAAATCATAGTACAACAGTTAAAATCAAACATCATACTTGACAATAGAAAAGATCAAATAAATCATAAAATGCTCAAATTTCGTGTCATGCTTCGCGAAGTCGTTCCAACTTCCATATCTAATGGCAGATACGGATTTCCAACTACTCATGTGGAATGACTGGATCAGATATAGATAATGGTAATTTACTCAGGCACATTTCTACCTTGCCAAACCATGGTACGGCTATGACTACGGCTGTACTGACCATAGTAGTCCTATCAGATATTCTATAGCCACGACAGTACTTAGCCAAAGGTGACGCCTAATAAATATTCGCTTCACTGCTCTCGTCAGAGGGTATGCTGTCATCCATAGGGAGCGGTCCTCTCACGTCTTTTCAGACTAGATGGGGAAAGAATAAACAGATACCTTTCAGAGATAAAAAGCGTAACGACACACTTGATGCATTAAGCATGTCAATATAGATACACACATATTTTGAACTATTTAGACTTCATTCCACTTCTCTCTTTTCTTTTTTTTTTCTCAATTTTTTTTTTATTTTTCAGATGATATCACTGGATTCATATTATTTTATTTACATACAAATCATCAAGTGCCTATAAATCACATAACATGCTTGAAGTCAAGAACAATTCACTTATTTAGAACTACTAAACATAGAACATGCAAACCACACCAAATCGCATATTCGTAATTTTAGTTTCTATAGAAATACTCCTTAAGATGTTTAAAGAAATAATAAATTCCTTATCAGAACCTTGAAGTTTTTCCTACACCATTCTTCTTCTCCTCATTCTCTCTCTAGATCACTCCCTCTCAATCTAAACTCTTGGAAGGTGGAAGAATGAAATGGAAGCGATGAGAAAATGGGAACCATCAATTTGCAGCAAATGGCGAAATTCGGTGAAGAGAGAGAGTTGAATGGAAGATGCGCGATTTGACACAGGACGAAAAACAGTAGAAAAATTCCTCCACCGGTAGCGGCACACCCCAAGGTGGAGGCACACCAATGTGCCAAAGGAGGGCAGTGACACACTACTTGAGGCAGCAATGCTCCACACCCGGCGGGCGTGCACTGCAGGCCTAGCTTGGCGTGTGAAGCAATTAGTCTGCGCACGCGCAGGGCCTACAATACGCAAGCCACAGGAGCGCAGGACTGGCTCTGCGCCTTGGGCGGATGGGACCTGTGCATTATGTGCACGTCCTGCACCAGGTCGCGGGCACATGCACATGCACAACATGCGGTGCCCGTGCGTGTGACCTTCTCCCGTAGGTATTTTTTCGCTGGCTTTTTTCCTCTTTTTCCATTTTCACCTTAAAATTAATTATTTTAAAATAATAATAATAATGATAATTATAATAAATAATAATAGTAATAATAATAACAGATAAAATTAAATAAAATCAAAATAAAATAACTAAATTAGCACAAAATTGAAATTACGAATGACAATATAAGGCTGAAAAATAAGTTTAAATAAGTTCAGGTGGCCTTAAGGCCCGAATAAATAGAGGTCCTCCAAATAAAATTTAGCGCGGTGGTGAGCAAGGTATTACATCCACCCCACCTTAAAAAATTTGGTCCCCCAAATTTGTCTCGAATAGGTCCGGGAACTTTTCTCTCATCTCACTTTCTAACTCTCACATTGCCTCTTCTGGAGTATGGTGTTGCCACTTCACCTTCACCATGGGGATTGTCTTGTTGCATAAAACTTTGTTGGTCCAATAAAAAATTTTCACGGGGAGTTCCTCATAGGTCATATCAGCTTGTACTGTGTCTCATCATGAGGAATGATATGAGAAGTGTCAAGGTGGTATCGTTTGAGCATAGAGACATAAAAAACATCATGTAGACTCGCAAACTCTCAAGGTAGAGTAAGGTGGTACACTACAGGTCCAATACACTCCACGATCTAAAAAGGTCCCACATAATGGGGGCTCAACTTCCCTCTTTTCCCGAACCACATTTTTCCCTTGTAGGGGAAAACCTTAAGGAAGACTTGGTCTCCAACGACAAATTTTAGGGGTCTCTTATGATTATTAACATAACTTTTTTGTCGACTCTGGGCGGTAGCCAGGTTCTTATGGATGATTGCGACCTTCTCAATAGTCTTCTGAATGAAGTCTAGTCCTAAATAATGTTGGTTTTCAACTTTGCTCCAACAAGTGGGAGAACGGTAGGGCCTACTGTACAGATCTTCAAACGGAGCCATGCCGATGCTGGAATGATAACTGTTATTATAAAAAAATTCACACAATGAAGATATTAATGCGAGTTATCTGCAATGTCAAGGACACAAGCACGCAACATGTCTTCCAACGTCTACATAGTATGTTTTAACTGACCATCAGTTTGGGGATGATAAGTGGTGTTAAAGTACAATGCAAACCTAAGAGCTTCTTAAAAGCTGTCCTAAAAATGAGAGGTGAATTGAAGATCTCGATTAGACATAATAGATGAGGGGACACCATAGAGTCGAATAATTTCATCGACATAAAGGCGGGCTCATTTGTAGGTGGAGTCAGTGGTCTTGACGAGTAAGAAATGGGCGATATTGGTTAGTCTGTCAATAATGACCCAAATACCATTACGACCAGAACAGGTCCTGGGTAGTCTGGTGTCAAAATCCATGGTTGCATGCTCCCACTTCCATTCTGGAATCGACAAGCTTTGTAACAAACCACCAGGTTTTTAGTGTTTGCCTTAATCCTCTGACAAGTAAGGCATCGAGAGACATAGTCGACAATATCTTTCTTCATTCTCGGCCACCAATATTGGCGCTGCAGGTCCCGGTACAACTTGGTACTCCCGAAGTGGATGGATAGTTTGGAGGCATGGACATCCTTAAGAACATCCATTCTGATAGCGACATAGACCTAAATTTGGTTCCAAAATCTAAACAATCCACATCTGAGAGTCTAAAATTAGGAAACTCGCCAAAAGAGAACTTACTCAAATTCTTGGTGATTTCCTGGTCTATGGACTGAGCTTCCCAAATCTTCATGAAAAGATTAGGCAAGGCTCATATCTGAGTGAGATAGATACAGTTGCCATAGTAGCTGAGGCAGAGTGACTGTATAGCATCTACTAGCTTCCAACTGGAGGCCATGGTTTGTACCAACACTGCAGACTTCTTTCGGCTCAGTGCATCAGCGACTATATTTCCTCTACCAGGACGGTAGATGATATTGTAGTCGTAGTCCTTCAAGAGGTCCATCCAGCGTCTTGGTTTCATGTTCAACTCCATCTGCGAGGATATGTACTTTAAATCTTAAATGTTTGACTAAACAGGTAAAGACGCTATATCTTCAAGGCAAAGATAATGGCCACTAACTCTAGATCATGAGTAGGGTAGTTTCACTCATTGAGTTTCAACTGTCAAGATTCATAAGCGACCATTCTACCATGCTGCATCAAAATGTATCCCAAGCCAATATGAGATGCATCACAATAGGCCTGAAATCTTCCAATGTTATTAGGGAGGATCAACATCGGAGCAGAGGTAAGACGATGCTTTATTTCCATAAAGCTTTCAATACATTCGTAATTCCAAATAAATGGTATGCCTTTTGAGTGATTCAAGTCAATGGAGCATTAATCTTAAAAATCTATTGATGAATTGCTGATAGTAACCTGCCAAGCTAAAGAAACTACGTACCTCAGCCACATTGGTTGGCGGATTCTAGTTTATCACCATTTTAACCTTGGCCAAATCCACAAAAACTCCTTTACTTAAAATCACATAACCAAGAAAGAAAACTTGATCCAATTAGAAGGGGCATTTACTAAGTTTAGCAAATAACTCATTCTGATAAAGTGTTCCCAGCACTTCAAATAGGTGGACTGCATGTTCTTTCATGCTCTTGGAGTACACTAGGATGTCATCAATGAACATGATGATGTACTGATCCAGTGCATGGCAAAAACCCTATTCATGAGATCCATGAAGATAGCAGGGGCATTAGTTAACCTGAATGTCATCACCTTAAACTTTTACAGGCCATATCTATACTGAAAAGTAGTCTTTAGAATATCTTCTTCTTTGACTATCAGCTGGTAGTATCTTAATTTGAAGTTGATCTTGGAGAAGACCGTGGCTCCTTGCAATTGGCCGAAAAGATCGTCGATTCGAGGTAGGGGATACTTACTTTTTATTGTTACTCAGTTGAGTTCTTGGTAGTCCATGCATAGTATGAGGGAGCCATCTTTCTTTTTCAAAAATAATACCAGAGTGCCCTAAGGAGAGTAACTAGGGTGAATAAACTTTTAGCCAAGAAACTCAAAAAGCTAGTTCTCTAGTTCTGCAAGCTCAGCACGACTCATGCAATAGACAAGTTTCAAAATTTTTTGGGTTTTGGGTAGTAGTTCAATAAAAGATTCTACCTCTCACGGGAGAGGTAGACTAGGTAATTCGACTGGAAAAACTTATGAAAAGTTACAAACAATAAGAATAAAACACACAGTAGAATCAGCATCCATATTCTTGTTTATTCAATTATTAGAGAGAAAAATAGATTTTATTTCTTTTTCAGGGATCGCAAGGTTATAACTTTACTTTCACAATCAATAATTACTATATATTTTTCTAACTAATCCATTCCTAGAATAATATCAAACCCTAAGAAATCTAAGAGTATCAAATCTACAAATACTTCTATTTTCGAAGCTTTTATCTTACAATTTTTATATACACAGTGAGCTTCTAATAATCCCCTAGAGGGAGTCTCTACCATTCATATTTCTTTTAAAGGTTTAGGCCTAACATCAAATTTACAAAAAAATGCACAGGAGATAAAAGAGTGAGTACCACCTGTATCAATCAAGGCCTTGACAAAAGTATTATGAATATAAAGCATACGTTGGATAAGGATAGGAGTGGAGAGGGCACCGGGTTTATCTAGGTGGTATACACGACTATGGGCTACAGGTCTAGCCACCTCCTTCGATTGCTCGGGTAGTCCTTTATAAAATGTTTAGGGCTTCCACACCAATAGCAAGCATGATTGATACGCCAACATGGTAATTCACCATGCGAGCGACCACAATGCTGACATGGTTGGAAAGATCAGGCAGGGTGTCCAGTAGGTGGAGGAAGAATAGGAGGAAGGGCAACTTGGGTTCGTTTATCAGGCTGGTTATTTACTGGGTTGGACAATCTTCTTCTAGGTTATTGGGGTTGTTGTTGTTGGGTACGGACTCGAGCAATGCGTTGGTGTTTGACTGAGATGAGGTCTTCAGCCAACTAAGCATGTTCTAGCACCTCAGCATATAAGTCTCAGGATTACAACCCGGTCATAGATATCGGCACGAATGCCTTTTAAAAACTTTCTAGCTTTATGACTTTTGGGGGTGATTATTAGAGGAGCAAACCTTGACAGTTGGACAAATCGGGCTACATATTGGGCAACCGTCAGATTTCCTTGGTGGAGGTCCTAAAATTCCTCCTCTTTCTTCTCTCAGACATAGGCTTGGAAAAAGTTATCAAAAACTGCATCCACGAAAACTTCCCAAATTGTAGGGATAGGCAGGATTTCTTTCTTAAGTCGTCACCAGTGTTCTGTTTCACCGATCAACATAAAGGCTGCTAGGGAAACCTTATGTTCCTCGATTAGGTCTAAGATAAAGAAAAGCTTATCTATCTGCAGGATCTAGGCTTAGGCTACTAAGGAGTCAGGGCCACCATTAAAGTGTGGTGGGTTAAGTTTCCTAAACTCCGCTATGTTGTGAGAGATAGACCTCTCAGTTGTTTGGTATTTCGGGGTAGGGTGTTGAAAAGGGTTGGCTTAGTTTTATCTTACAACTGTAGCTAATTCTTGGATAGCTTGGAAGAGTTCGGTAAACTTGGCCCTGGTCGGATGATCCTAGGAATCGAGTCTCTCGATACGTTCTACGGAAGGTCTCCCTCACGTCATTCTTATAAAAGAAAGGAAGACACGAGTTAGTGGTCTAATTCAGAAAAGATGACTTATTTTCCACGATATCCTAAGGGTCTTTCTAAATACAGCCTCAGTTGTAAGGGATTTGGTCATTGTAACTACTCTAATACCATTTGTGACATCCCCAATGCAAATTAAGGCATAAATGTGTCAGATACAAAAATAGATTATGATTGCATGATAAAAATTATATGCAGTGAAGCAAATTATTACAAATCCCTTATAAAATATTTGAGTTCCAATTACATATATATAACTAAGGCTAGAAGTGGCATCAAATTACAAAATATTAAGATAAAAAAGGCCACTTCTATCATTATACTATTGGACTCATCAAAGTGCGGGAACAATCACACACTCAAGGTTTGTGGATCCACGGGATCCTCATAAACTTCAATGGGTAGGTCAGCTAATGGTTCCTCATAATCTTCCTCATCTAAGGGGGCATGGAAAGAGTGAGTTCCATATACTCAGTAAGGAAAACAATATTTAGATAATATCATAAGGTTTTTTAAAGGGTGAAAATTTTTAAGATAAACACTTACAATTTGATTACACCGTAGACCTATCTTGTGTTATGAAAAAAATTTATTTATTAAAGAAAAACATCACGTTATAGCCAACAATCAAAATAAAAGACACAGCACACCAAACAATAGAAAAAATCAAATAAATCATGAAATACTCATATTTTTGTGTCTTGTTTTGTGAAGTCGGTACGACTCTCATCTCTGAAGGCAGATACAGATTTTCGACTGCCTATATGGAATGACCAGATCAGATACAAATAATGACAATTTGCTCAAACACATTTTTGGCTTACCAAACCATGACACAATCTATGACCACGATCGTACCAACCATAATGGTCCTATCAGATAGTCTATGGTCATGACAGTACTTAGTCAAAGGTGACCCCTAACAGATATTCGCGTCACCACTTTCGTCAGAGAGTACGCCGTCATCCACAGGGAGCGGTTCTCTTATGTCTTTTTAGATCAGATGGGGGAGGGAAAAAACAGATACCCTTGATGGGATAGGGGAACAGATACCCCTCAGAGATAAAAAGCCTAATAAGATACTTGATGCGTTATGCATGTCAATATAGATACATACTTTAGACCATTTATGCTCCATTCCACTTTTCTTTTCTTGTTTTTTTTTTTTTTTATTTTCCAAATAACCTTACCGGTTTCATATTATTTTAATTACATGCAAATCATCAAGCGTTTACCACTCACATAGTATGCTTGAAATCAAGAGCAATTTAAGCCTACTAACACAAAGCATGCAAAACATGCAAAATCACATTATTATCAATTTAATCTTTTTTTTTGTTTAAAAATACCCCTTAAGACGTTTAAAGAAATACTAAATTTCTTACCAAAACTTTGATAGTTTCTTCTATACCATTCTTCTTCTCTTCTTCTCTTTCTCTCTCTAGATCATTCACTCTCTCTAACTCTTGAATGTGGAAAAATGGAAGTGTGGAGAAAATGGGAGGAAAGGTTCCTATTTATAAAAAATGGGAGTTGTTGGATTTGCGCCAAGTGACGAAATCTAGTAAAGAGAGAGAGTAAAAAGATGTTTGGTACAAACAATAGAGGAAAAAGACCTCCTCCGTCGGTGGCGACACCACAAGCAGCACCACGCCGCCTGATGTGGACTACAGCATGCCGCCTAAGGTAGGCAACAACTCAATGCTCGAGGTGACTGTGGCCTTACCCGCCTAGCCCGCGCCCTGCAGGCCCAGCGTGCTGGCACTAGGCTAGCCTGCGCGTATAGGGCTTAGGCGTGCTAGGGCACCACGCGCAAGCCTACTTTGTGCATGTCTTAGGCGTGCAGGCCTATTTGCACAAATTTGCTGCGCGGACGGAGCATGCATAGTGTGCAGCACCTGCCTATCCCTACGCGATGTGACGCGTGTGGACGGGTCCTTCCTGCGCACAATAAGATGTGCTGCAGGCTAGTCCTTCGCGCCGTGCGTACACAGCGCACGGGCACCTGTGTGGGCAGCCTATTCTTGTGGGATTTTTCTTGCAGGATTTTTCCCCCATGTTTTTTGTTTTTCCTAAAAATCGTTTATTTTAAAAAAATGACGATTGAATAATTAAATTAAAATAAAATTAAATAAAATCAAAATAAATAAAAATCATCATAATTTATGAATTACGATAATAAACTGTGTAATAAAATAAATTAGTTTAGTGTGGCCTTAAGGCTCGAATAATTAGGGTTTTCCAAATACAAATTAAGCACAGTGGTGAGCGGGGTGTTACAATTTAGAGTCAAATTAAAAAATGATGAATAAGAATGACGAAGCTAGAATAAGCGTAGAGAGGCATGGAAAAAGGTAAGAACCTTTTAGATGAAGTGGCATAATAAAAAGTTATAACTTTTAGATGAAGTGGCATAATAAAAAGTGGTAACTTTTAGATAAAGTAGCATAATAAAAAGACACAACTTTTAGATGAAATGAAATGTGAAAAATGGTAACTTTTTAAATGAAGTGGCATATAAAAAGTGTTAACTTTTAGATAAAGTAGCATGTGAAAAATAGTAATATTTTAGATGAAATGACATAATTAAAGGTGAAAAATTTTAGATGAAATGGCATGGTGGAATGATGGCAACCTTTCTCTCATAGTTCCCCACTCCCATAACAAGGGATGAGAGAATGAAGGAAGAGACATTGTGGATGGGAGAAAAATAGTGAGAAGCATAAAGGTGAGAGAAGAAGGAGTATGAAGTGTGTAATTTTGTGAGAGTATTGTGAGGTTTTTAGATAAAAACCTCATAAATACTCTATTAAAATTGTGAGAGTAAAGGAAGAGGAAGAGAAAAGGAAGAAGGCTCACAATCAAAAAGAGGATATAAACCATTAGAAATGTAAGCCTTTGATAAAGTTTTAAAATTTGGTTTCTCTTTGACTTTGGGAGTTAGTTTTTGAATATTATTTTGGATAACCTTTAGTCAAAAAAGTCTAAAATCATTCCAGAACTCTACTGGATGTTTTAGAGAAAAAGATCATAAATAAAGCTAAAACTCTACTAGAATTAAGATTACATGCTCCGCAAAAAAATTAAAGTAATATAAAGGGAGACTCTATCCGAGTGGATACATAAAGCAATAGATAAAAAGAAAGGTTTGAAATACAATTGCTATGGACCTAAAGTAAGTGGATACTATAGATTCATTAGCCTACGTAGCTTTGATGTATTTTACGTATTTTCAGTATAAAAATGTGCAAGTAGATGTTGTGATATTATGGCTTACATATTTTTGGAAATTTTTTTTACTTTCATATTTACTAAATAAGTATTTGTTAAAGTTTTACTTCGATATAAGTGTTATTTTATTTTTTATTTTCGAAATCTGGTTTTGATATTTGTGCGTCACTCATTATAGGAAGGATTTGTTTCGAAAGCACCTACATTATACTAGGCTTCAATGGCCATATACATCATTTCATGCTCAGGTGTATTGGCACAGTGATAAGTGTGTATCCCTACATAACCATTATATGTTTGGGTATAAAGGAAAACCATGTGATCTGCATGCCCTGACCATTTCGTGTATGGGGGGTAGAAGTGTTTTAAGGTACTCATGTATGTCGTTTTGTGTTCGAGTACATGGAAGACTAGTGATAAGTACGTGTGTCTATGAATAATGTATGGTAACTGATTGATCCTCCATAATAGTGATGAAGTATACAATGAAGCAATTGTTAATCCGTTTTCTGATTTGTGCATTTGTCTTTTGATTTATATATTTATTTTTTGGGAAAGGTATATGATATATATTTTTGTTGTGTTTAAAGAAAATTATATATTACATGTACTATGCTGTGTAATATTGCTTATTGGAATATTTTATCTCACCCTATCACTCTTTAGATACCGAAGATATTGCTGCACAGTGAACGGTGATATGAAGAAAAATTTTTTAAGTTAGACCCTAAAAATAAGGTTATTGTTTCGTACTTTTTTTTTATAATGTATGAAAGAAAATTTAGAACCTTGTACATATGTTTATATTTTATATTTAAGGGACGTCACTTCTGCTAATCTGTTATGATTAATAAAGTTAAGTTATTTTACTTAACTCAAGTCTATGTAATTTAGAGATTGCTGACAAAGTTGTAGTCATTTGTAAGAACCTCATCGTCACTCAAAGTCATCACAAGAGTTATGCTGACAATAGAAGGAGAGCTTTGAAATTTTCTGTTGGTGACCACATTTTCCTCAAGATATTTCCATAAAGGGAAAAATGTGGTATTGGAAAAGTGGAAAGTTGAGTCCTCATTTTATTGGGCATTTTGAGATTTTAGAGTGTGTAGGCCCCGTGGCATACCGTATTGCTTTGCCCCCTGAATATTTTGGCCTACATGATGTTTTTCATGTCTTCATGCTCAAGAGGTATCAACATGATCCTTCTCACATCATCCTGTATGTGACATCCCAAATACCTCATAATAGAATGAAGACTCAAAAATTTCAGAAGGGTCTTAAGGCAGATTGTAAGAGTAATTTAGTCACTGATGCCCTTAGTTGAAGGACTACACCATGTTAGCTACGTTGATGG
Source organism: Carica papaya (assembly GCF_054855325.1). Classification (NCBI taxonomy): domain Eukaryota; kingdom Viridiplantae; phylum Streptophyta; class Magnoliopsida; order Brassicales; family Caricaceae; genus Carica; species Carica papaya. Next base: position 12,506,997 of record NC_142310.1, read on the forward strand.
TTTCTAGCTGGAGGATACTCAAGACAATTCAAGGTCTCCAACTGAATCATTACGACGAAGGTGTATACCTTTCCTAGATTCGGATCTAGCTAATTCTCTTCATGAGAATTTGGGAAGCCTAGTCTACGGATCTTAAAATTTTGAAGCACATAGACAAGTTCACCTCTGAGGAACCTCGTGACTTCAAAATAACTAATAATGGACTGTGCAGGTTTGAGATCGAATATGGCTACCTTGTGACCCTGAGCTCAGGTTGGATGTTTTGAAAGAAACCCATACATCCAAGTTGTCTATCCATGCTGAAAGTACAAAGATGTATTGATATTTGAGGCGCCATTTCTGGTGGCCTGATATGAAGACAGATATTGTTAAATTTATTTCCCGATGTCTCATTTGCTAAAGGATCAAGGCAACATCAGAAAACCTAGTGGTTTATGCAAGGTCTCCCTATCCCAAGATAGAAATAGGAGCATATGACTATGGATTATATCATGGGTTACTGAGGACTAACTCATATTGTAGGTCATTGTGGATAGATCGACTAAATTCGCCAATTTCCTTGTAGTTAAGGTTGTATGTGGAAGAGATTGTCAGACCCCATGGTGTCCCAGCTTTTGTGGTTTTAGGAAAGAGATCCTCATTTCACTTCTTATTTTTGGGAAAGTTTCCAAGAAGCTCTTACTCCAATCTTTTCTTTAGCATTGCTTACCATTAATAAACTGATAGACAGTCTGAACGAATCATTTAAACGCTGGAGGACATGTTATGTGCCTGTGTACTGGATTTAACTAGCAGTTGGGATTTCTATTTTTCCGCTTCAATGTTAATCTAGTTATTAGCTCTCGTATATGTTTCTATTATCTGGTTCTAGCTCTTAGTAGCTACAATCTAAGGGGTAAACCGAGATAACTGGACAAACCAAGAGGCATATTGGCTGACAGTCATGCTTCCCTAACGCAAGTCTTGAAATTCTTCATCTTTCTTCTTTCAAACATAGACTAGAAAAAGGTTCTTGAGGAAAGTGATCCCAGGTAGTCAAACTCGGTATTGCATCCTTTTTGAGATGCCACCAATATTCGTCCTCTTTAGTGAACATAAAAATTTTGAAGGGAACCTTTTGCTCTTTGGTGATTTCTAAGACGAAGAAAAACTCTCAATTTGCATGATCCATACTTCTACTACCATGGGGTCACACCATCAAAGTGAGGAGGGTTTAGTCTCCTCTGAGATGTTCTGGGAGATGGTTCGATCAATTGAACGATGGTCATTTACAGGAGGCACGTGATTGGCATTATGGGCACAGTTGTCATCCACATCGGCGGTTAGACCTTGAATGTCTCAAAATAGTTCAGTAAACTCAGCCTAGGTTAAAGGATTCTACGCCTCAGGTTGTTCTATGGAAGGTCTCCCTTAAGTCATTGGCCTAAAAAAAGGAGACAAATGTTTAGAAAAAAGTCTGTTGGCTAGGATAAAAGGAAATTATTTCTAATTCTAAGAATTTCGTAATTTTTTTAAATCTAGGCTGTAGACCTTAGTGTAAGGGATGTTCCAAAAATCATGATCTAATACGAACTCTGACATCCTGATACCTGGTGGGGTAAAGGGTGTCTAATAATAAAACAAATACAAGTGTATGAAAATAAATAATACATATACAACGGAAAATTATCATCCTTTACAAAAATTAGAGTTTTAAATTTTACATCTAAGGCAAAGAAGATGGCTGTTGAAATACCTATATACACAAAAGTTTATAAAGAGCCACTTCTTCCATTAGAAGAGTGTTTCATCAGAGTGCAGATAGATAATGCACTCGTAATCCTCCTAAAGCTCTAAGAACGGATCCAAATAAGTTTCAATAGGCAATTCAGTGAGGGAATCATCATTTCCAGCATCATCTGAGGGGGGGACATAGATTAAAGTGAGTTCTAATAAACTCAGTAAGGAAAACAGTATTTAAACTACACTACCAAGGCTTTAAAGGTTGTTTATTTTCAAAATATATCATTATCATAGAAACAAGTGACTTACCTCTTAGACTTGTCGCAGAACATGTTCATTTGAAATATTGAGAAAATATTTACTTTTCTTTTAAACTAAATTAGAAACATCAATATTCAAATCACAAGTATAAGAAGTAAAAATGGAATCATGCAACATAAAAGAGTTAATGATGCAACAAAAACTAGTTAAACTAACGAAAAACATCCAATATCATGATGGAACATTGAGAAACATATTCATTTAAAGAGAAACTAAGAAAATATGGGAGATCAATCAACTGTTCTAGTTATGTCATCAAGTGGGTAAATTTTATTTATATCTTTTACAAATCTTCGCGCGAAACCATTCTAACTTATAGCTGCTGAGTGCAGAAGGGATCCCCAACTACCATTATGAATGGGCAAATAGATTCATTTGAATATCAGATAGTTCAGAGATAAAGCTAATCGCCACGAATGCACTCTCGCTAGTGGGAACATAGTACCATTCACAAGAAGTGGTTCACTGAAAGATTTAGATACAGATACAAATATAGATACAGATACAGAAAAATAAATCCCCTAGTGATAATGGTGATTTTCAATTATTTCCTCTTTCTTATTGATTTCAATTCATGGATAATGATTAATTTAGAACCCAGTGGGGGTCCAACAAAATATTTCGGCCTAAAGAGACCTTTATACCTGGACTTCATCATCAGGTCACCTTCTTGAGCCGAGACTCAATAGAATGACCCTCTCTACCATTACCCAAGGGTAAGGTAAAGGGCCAAATCCATACATATATCAAGTGTCATCGAAAGTTCGATTAAACATGCATTTTCTTTTTTAAGGAAAAATACCAACATATATATATTCACGCATATCATATAGTCGATAAACAATGTTTAAATTCACGCATCAAGACAAATCAAAAATCACAAATTAATTATCTAGAAATTCGCTTAGAAATGTATGAGAAAACACTTAAGAAATTCCTTACCAAAACCTTTAAACTTCTTCGAGATTTGTTTGTTTTTTGAAGGGGAAAGAAGGTTGTTTGGTAGAGTCCTCACGTTAAATAGTCTTTCTAAATTTAAGTGAAGAAAAAACATAAAGGTGAGCTCTTTTTAAAGTTATAGTACAAAAAAAAACTAAGGAGGAAAGAAGGAGAAATACCGTGTGAAAATCGAAGGCCTCAAGACTCTCTCTCTCTTTTTCTTAACTTTCTCTCTCTAAACTCTCTCTCCAAACTCTCAGTCAAGTGAAGAATAGGAGAAAATTGAAGGAATGGGAGAAAAGAGTGAATGGGGAGGGCTTTAAATAGCCATGGAGGGAGAATGTTTGTGCACCACGTGGCTGCATATATGGTTAACACGTGGTAGCTGGTAGAAGGGTGCAACTGGCGATGGTGACTGGCAGGACAACTGTAAGCGACGTGAACATGTGGCTGCAGGTAATAGTGCCTAAAAATGACATCATTATTACCCATTTTTTAGTTATTAAACTTTATAGTATGCTATCTAATCAGGTATTTTCTATGTTTTATTACAGGACATGATATAAAGATGAAAGGAGGAAAGTCATCAGCCCAGAAACAAGCCTTAGGCAAGGCTTGGGTCCTGCCCCAGACAACTTAGCCTTGGGCAAGGTTAATAGCCGCAAGCAACACTTAATTTAAAAAGAAAAAATGACGCGCATTTAAAATCAAAATAGATCCTATTCAAGCTAAGATTTGGAGACAAAAAATCATGGAGATAAATCTGAATGCTAGGGATGTGGCAAAAATCAAGGAAAGACTACAAATCAAGAAAATGAGGAAACCCTAACCCCTTTTGCTATATAAATCAAGCTCGCCAAGCAAAATGATCATTTTCCCTTTTGCTCAATATCACTTAAGGCAGAATTCCCTGCTACTACACTCATTCTTCATACCTCTTTTCTCTTTTAATTCCTAAGAACTCTTTTGTATTAAAAAGCCCACCATGAGTAGCTAACTCTTTTCTTTTTCCCTAGTTGATAGAACTAGCAAATTCCAACAATGTATTTGTTAAATCTAATCGAATTAAATTGAGTTTTATTTCAGAGCTAGTATTTATTTACTTCCTGCACCTACATATATTTATTGTTTTGAATCCGTTTGAACAAGGCCCGCAATACGTGAAGAGAAACCGCAAGCAGCTACCAAAACTCCTCAAATCTGTAATTATTTGAGTGATTCTAGCACCAAGTAATGATCAGTGCCGTACTGAGGAGATAAGTAATCTCGTTGTCTGGTTCACACAGATGAATCTGACAACTTGAATCAGGTCCTCCTAGCTCCTAAGACCGTTGGCAATTTAAATCCTGTGGACGTTCCTAGGATTTCTTGGCAGCGAAAAACAAACTAACGAACATTTCTTGGTTAGTTTAGGATTAAGGAATGATTGGTTGTCGGAACGTTTCCAACAACTATAACTGATTTTTCAAATTATGGGTGAGATGAATCTTTGTATTTATGATCAATTACATTACTGGAGTTAGTTACTTCATTAACTAGGAATTTTTCTTATAATTGATTTAATTTCTAACTTGCAGCCAAGAGTTTGTCTAATATTATTCTACTTATTGTTTATTTTATATTTTACATATTGAATTCTACAAAACCCTCTCTTGTTTATTTTTTATTTATTGGTCAAGGAAGCAAATTAGTTTTGAATTCTCTATGGATTTGACTCTTCTTACCACCTTACAATATTATTTTATTGGTTAATTAGGAATTTATTTTTGTTGGATTTGACACCCATCTCTCTCTCCAAACTCTCATTTAAGTGAAAAAAAGGAGAAAATGGAAGGATTGGGAGGAAAGAGTGAATGGGGAAAGCTTTAAATGGCCATGGAGGGAGAATGCTTGTGCACCACGTGGTGGCATACATGGTTGACAAATGGGAGCCGGTGGAGGGATGCAGTAGGCGACGGTGACCGACAAGATGCCTGCAGGAGACGTGAACGTGTGGCTGCAGGTGAGGTGACGGCTGACCAACATGGGCAGCTGACAAGATACTTTTGACAGAGCGCAGGCTCGCAGTGCTACTCGCTGATGCACGTGCTCACAGCGCACAGGTGTGTGGGACGTGACATGCGCGCAGTAGATGCACGGGCACGTGGGCTAGCAGGTCATTTTTCCAAGCTGAATTTTTTTAGTTTCATTTATTTCTATTTATCTTGAAAATTTTCTAAAATTAATAATTAATAATTCTTTTTGTGAAAAATTAATAAAAATAAAAAATAAAAATAATTGATTTTAAAAATTAAAATTTAAATAAGGTCAAGCATAATAAAATTTCAAATACCAATTAAAATTATAATTAACATCAAAGGCTGTAATTCACGAAAATATGAAGTTTAAAAATATAACTTTCGAATATAGAGATTTCGGGGTGTTACAAAATTTTTTTTTGAAGGATGGTTGAAGGCGAAGAGGACAAAGAAGAGGTAGATGATGTGTCTTATTTTTATCTTAATTTTAATATCTTACTTAAA